>NW_027325156.1:0-145000 GCF_028372415.1 Notamacropus eugenii
GCTGGTGGAGCTGCGCAAGCGCAGCCAGAGGGGCTGCCCCCTCGTAGCTGGTGGAGCTGCGCATGTGCAGTCAGAGGAGCTGCCCCCTCCTAGCTGGTGGAGCTGCGCATGTGCAGCAGACGAGCTGCCCCTTCGTAGCTGGAGGAGCTGCGCATGTGCAGTCAGAGGAGCTGCCCCCCTCGTAGCTGGTGGAACTGCGCATGTGCAGTCAGAGGAGCTGCCCCCCTCGTAGCTGGTGGAACTGCGCATGTGCAGGAAGAGGAACTGCCCCCTAGTAGCTTGTATACCTGCGCATGTGCAGCCAGAGGAGGTGCCCCATCCTAGCTGGTGGGTCTGCGCCTGTGCAGTAAGAGGAACTGCCCCCTAGTAGCTACTGGAGCTGCGCATGTGCAGTCAGAGGAGATGCCCCCTCCTAGCTGGTGGAGCTGCGCATGTGCAGTCAGAGGAGATGCCCCCTCCTAGCTGGTGGAGCTGCGCATGTGCAGGAAGAGGAACTGCGCATGTTCAGCCAGAGGAGCTCCCCCTAGTAGCTGGTGGAGCTGCGCAAGCGCAGCCAGAGGGGCTGCCCCCTCGTAGCTGGTGGAGCTGCGCATGTGCAGTCAGAGGAGCTGCCCCCCTCCTAGCTGGTGGAGCTGCGCATGTGCAGCCAGACGAGCTGCCCCTTCGTAGCTGGAGGAGCTGCGCATGTGCAGTCAGAGGAGCTGCCCCCCTCGTAGCTGGTGGAACTGCGCATGTGCAGTCAGAGGAGCTGCCCCCCTCGTAGCTGGTGGAACTGCGCATGTGCAGGAAGAGGAACGGCCCCCTAGTAGCTTGTATACCTGCGCATGTGCAGCCAGAGGAGGTGCCCAATCCTAGCTGGTGGGTCTGCGCCTGTGCAGGAAGAGGAACTGCCCCCTCGTAGCTACTGGAGCTGCGCATGTGCAGTCAGAGGAGATGCCCCCTCCTAGCTTATGGAGCTGCGCATGTGCACCCAGAGGATCTGCCCCCTAGTAGATTGTATAGCTGCGCATGTGCAGCCAGAGGAGGTGCCCCCAACTAGCTGGTGGAGCTGCGCATGTGAAGCCAGAGGAACTGCCCCCTAGTAGCTTGTATAGCTGCGCATGTGCAGTCAGAGGAGCTGCTCCCCTCCTAGCTGGTGGAGCTGCGCATGTTGCAGTCAGAGGAGCTGCCCCTCGTAGCTGGTGGGTCTGCGCATGTGCAGGAAGAGGAACTGCGCATGTTCAGCCAGAGGAGCTGTCCCCTCGTAACTTGTATAGCTGCGCATGTGCAGCCAGAAGGGCTCCCCCCTCCTAGCTGGTGAATCTGCGCATGTGCAGTCAGAGGAGCTGCCCCCTCGTAGCTGGTGGGGTCTGCGCATGTGCAGGAAGAGGAACTGCGCATGTTCAGCCAGAGGAGCTGTCCCCTCGTAACTTGTATAGCTGCGCATGTGCAGCCAGAAGGGCTCCCCCCTCCTAGCTGGTGAATCTGCGCATGTGCAGTCAGAGGAGCTGCCCCTAGTAGCTTGTATAGCTGCGCATGTGCAGCCAGAGGGGCTGCCCACTCGTAGCTGGTGGGTCTGCGCATGTGTAGGAAGAGGAAATGCGCATGTGCAGCCAGAGGGGCTGCCCCCTCGTAGCTGGTGGAGCTGCGCATGTGCAGTCAGAGGAGCTGCTCCCTCATCGCTGGTGGAACTGCGCATGTGCAGCCAGAGGAGCTGCCCCTAGTAGCTGGTGGAGCTGCTCAAGTGCAGCCAGAGGGGCTGCCCCCCTCGTAGCTGGTGGAGCTGCGCATGTGCAGTCAGAGGAGGTGCACCTCCTAGCTGGTGGAGCTGCGCATGTGCAGCCAGAGGAGCTGCCCCTAGTAGCTGGTGGAGCTGCGCAAGTGCAGCCAGAGGGGCTACCCCCTCGTAGCTGGTGGAGCTGCGCATGTGCAGCCAGAAGGGCTGCTCCCTCGTAGCTGGTGAATCTGCGCATGTGCAGCCAGAGGAGCTGCCCCTAGTAGCTGGTGGAGCTGCGCAAGTGCAGCCAGAGGGGCTGCCCCCTCGTAGCTGGTGGAGCTTCGCATGTGCAGTCAGAGGAGCTGCGCCCCTCTTAGCTGGTGGAGCTGCGCATGTGCAGTCAGAGGAGCTGCGCCCCTCGTACCTGGTGGGTCTGCGCATGTGCAGGAAGAGGAACTGCCCCCTAGTAGCTTGTATACCTGCGCATGTGCAGCCAGAGGAGTTGCCCCCCTCCTAGCTGGTGGGTCTGAGCCTGTGCAAGAAGAGGGACTGCGCATGTTTAGCCAGAGGAGCTCCCCCTAGTAGCTGGTGGAGCTGCGCATGTGCAGCCAGAGGAGCTGTCCCCTAGTAACTTGTATAGCTGCGCATGTGCAGCCAGACGAGCTGCCCCCTAGTAGCTTGTATAGCTGCGCAATTGCAGTCAGAGGAGGTGCCCCTAGTAGCTTGTATAGCTGGGCATGTGCAGCCAGAGGGGCTGCCCACTCGGAGCTGCTGGGTCTACGCATGTGTGGGGCAGAGGAACTGCGCATGTGCAGCCAGAGGAACTGCCTCCTACTAGCTTGTATAGCTGCGCATGTGCAGTCAGAGCAGCTGCCCCCCCTCCTAGCTGGTGGAGCTGCGCATGTGCAGTCAGAGGAGCTGCTCCCCTCCTAGCTGGTGGAGCTGCGCATGTGCAGTCAGAGGAGCTGCTCCCTCATAGCTGGTGGAGCTGTGCATATGCAGCCAGACGAGCTGCCCCATCCTAGCTGGTTGGTCTGCGCATGTGCAGGAAGAGGAACTGCGAATGTTCAGCCAGAGGAGCTCCCCCTAGTAGATGGTGGAGCTGCGCAAGTGCAGCCAGAGGGGCTGCCCCCTCGTAGCTGGTGGAGCTGCGCATGTGCAGCCAGAGGAGCTGTCCCCTAGTAGCTTGTATAGCTGCGCATGTGCAGCCAGAGGGGCTCCCCCATCGTAGCTGGTGAATCTGCGCATGTGCAGCCAGAGGAGCTGCCCCTAGTAGCTGGTGGAGCTGCGTAAGTGCAGCCAGAGTGGCTGCCCACTCGTACTGGTGGGTCTGCGCATGTGCAGGCAGAGGAACTGCGCATGTGCAGCCAGAGGAGCTCCCCCTAGTAGCTTGTATAGCTGCGCATGTGCAGTCAGAGGAGCTGCCCCCCTCCTAGCTGGTGGAGCTGCGCATGTGTAGGCAGAGGAACTGCGCTTGTGCAGCCAGAGGAGCTGGCCCCTACTAGCTTGTATAGCTGGCCTTGTGCAGTCAGAGCAGCTGCCCCCCTTCTAGCTGGTGGAGCTGAGCATGTGCAGTCAGAGGAGCTGCTCCGTCATAGCTGGTGGATGTGCGCATATGCAGCCAGACGAGCTGCCCCCTCCTAGCTGGTGGGTCTGCGCATGTGCAGGAAGAGGAACTGCCCCCCTCGTAGCTGGTGGAGCTGCGCATGTGCAGTCAGAGGAGCTGGCCCTAGTAGCTGGTGGAGCTACGCAAGTGCAGCCAGAGGGGCTGCCCCCCCCGCCCGTAGCTGGTGGAGCTGCGCATGTGCAGTCAGAGGAGCTGCTCCCTCATAGCTGGTGGAGCTGCGCATATGCAGCCAGACGAGCTGCCCCCTCCTAGCTGGTTGGTCTGCGCATGTGCAGGAAGAGGAATTGCGAATGTTCAGCCACAGGAGCTCCCCCTAGTAGCTGGTGGAGCTGCGCATGTGCAGCCAGAGGGGCTGCCCCTAGTAGCTGGTGGAGCTGCGCATGTGCAGCCAGAGGGGCTGCCCCCTCGTAGCTGGTGGAGCTGCGCATGTGCAGTCAGAGGAGGTGCTCCCTCATAGCTGGTGAATCTGCGCATGTGCAGCCAGAGGAGATGTCCCCCTAGTAACTTGTATAGCTGCGCATGTGCAGCCAGACGAGCTGCCCTCTAGTAGCTTGTATAGCTGCGCATGTGCAGCAAGAGGAGCTGCCCCTCCTCCTAGGTGGTGGAGCTGCGCATGTGCAGCCAGAGGAGATGTCCCCCTAGTAACTTGTATAGCTGCGCATGTGCAGCCAGACGAGCTGCCCTCTAGTAGCTTGTATAGCTGCGCATGTGCAGCAAGAGGAGCTGCCCCTCCTCCTAGGTGGTGGAGCTGCGCATGTGCACCCAGAGGAACTGCCCCCTACTAGCTTGTATAGCAGCGCATGTGCAGTCAGAGGAGCTGCTCCGTCCTAGCTGGTGGGTCTGCGCATGTGCAGGAAGAGGAACTTCCCCCCTCGTAGCTGGTGGAGCTGCGCATGTGCAGTCAGAGGAGATGCCCCCCTCCTAGCTGGTGGAGCTGCGCATGAGCAGTCAGAGGAGCTGCCCCCCTCGTAGCTGGTGGAGCTGCTCATGTGCAGTCAGAGGAGCTGCCCCCCTCGTAGCTGGTGGAGCTGCGCATGTGCAGTCAGAGGAGGTGCCCCTATTAGCTTGTATAGCTGCGCATGTGCAGCCAGAGGGGCTGCCCCCTCCTAGCTGGTGGGTCTGCGCATTTGCAGGAAGAGGAACTGCCCCCTAGTAGCTTGTATACCTGCGCATGTGCAGCCAGAGGAGGTGCCCCCTCCTAGCTGGTGGGTCTGCGCATGTGCAGAAAGAGGAACTGCGCATTTGCAGCCAGAGGAGCTCCCCCTAGTAGCTGGTGGAGCTGCGCATGTGCAGCCAGAGGAGATGTCCCCTAGTAACTTGTATAGCTGCGCATGTGCAGCCAGACGAGCTGCCCCCTAGTAGCTTGTATAGCTGCGCATGTGCAGCAAGAGGAGCTGCCAACCCTCCTAGCTGGTGGAGCTGCGCATATGCAGCCAGACGAGCTGCCCCCTCCTAGCTGGTTGGTCTGCGCATGTGCAGCCAGAGGAACTGCCCCCTAGTAGCTTGTATATTTGCGCATGTGCAGTCAGAGCAGCTGCCCCCCTCCTAGCTGGTGGAGCTGCGCATGTGCAGTCAGAGGAGCTGCTCCCTCATAGCTGGTGGAGGTGCGGATATGCAGCCAGACGAGCTGCACCCTCCTAGCTGGTGGGTCTGCGCATGTGCAGGAAGAGGAACTGCCCCCTAGTAGCTTGTATACCTGCGCATGTGCAGCAAAGGAGGTGCCCCCTCCTAGCTGGTGGGTCTGCGCATGTGCAGAAAGAGGAACTGCGCATGTGCAGCCAGAGGAGCTCCCCCTAGTAGCTTGTATAGCTGCGCATGTGCAGCCAGAGGAACTGCCCCCTAGTAGCTTGTATAGCTGCGCATGTGCAGTCAGAGGAGCTGCTCCCTCCTAGCTGGTGGAGCTGCGCATATGCAGCCAGACGAGCTGCCCCCTAGTAGCTTGAATAGCTGCGCATGTGCAGTCAGAGGAGCTGCGCCCCTCGTATCTGGTGGGTCTGCGCATGTGCAGGAGGAAGAACTGCCCCCTAGTAGCTTGTATACCTGCGCATGTGCAGCCAGAGGAGTTGCCCCCTCCTAGCAGGTGGGTCTGGGCCTGTGCAGGAAGAGGGACTGCGCATGTTTAGCCAGAGGAGCTCCCCCTAGTAGCTGGTGGAGCTGTGCATGTGCAGTCAGAGGAGCTGCGCCCCTCGTACCTGGTTGGTCTGCGCATGTGCAGGAAGAGGAACTGCCCCCTAGTAGCTTGTATACCTGCGCATGTGCAGCCAGAGGAGTTGCCTCCTCCTAGCTGGTGGGTCTGGGCCTGTGCAGGAAGAGGGACTGCGCATGTTTAGCCAGAGGAGCTCCCCCTAGTAGCTGGTGGAGCTGTGCATGTGCAGTCAGAGGAGCTGCGCCCCTCGTACCTGGTGGGTCTGCGCATGTGCAGGAAGAGGAACTGCCCCCTAGTAGCTTGTATACCTGCGCATGTGCAGACAGAGGAGTTGCCCCCTCCTAGCTGGTGGGTCTGCGCATGTGCAGGAAGAGGAACTGCCCCTAAGTAGCTTGTATACCTGCGCATGTGCAGCCAGAGGAGGTGCCCCCTCCTAGCTGGTGGGTCTGCGCCTGTGCAGGAAGAGGAACTGCGCATGTGCATGCAGAAGAGCTCACCCAAGTAGCTTGTATAGCTGCGCATGAGCAGCCAGAGGAACTGCCCCCTAGTAGCTTGTATAGCTGCGCATGTGCAGTCAGAGGACCTGCCCCCTCCTAGCTGGTGGATCTGGGCCTGTGCAGGAAGAGGGACTGCGCATGTTTAGCCAGAGGGGCTGCCCCCTCGTAGCTGGTGGAGCTGCGCATGTGCAGTCAGAGGAGCTGCTCCCTCATAGCTGGTGGAGCTGCGCATATGCAGTCAGACGAGCTGCCCCCTCCTAGCTGGTTGGTCTGCGCATGTGCAGGAAGAGGAACTGCGCATGTTCAGCCAGAGGAGCTCCCCCTAGTAGCTAGTAGAGCTGCGCAAGTGCAGCCAGAGGGGCTGCCCCCTCGTAGCTGGTGGAGCTGCGCATGTGCAGCCAGAGGAGCTGTCCCCTAGTAGCTTGTATAGCTGCGCATGTGCAGCCAGAGGGGCTGCCCCATCTTAGCTGGTGAATCTGCGCATGTGCAGCCAGAGGAGCTGCCCCTAGTAGCTGGTGGAGCTGCGCAAGTGCAGCCAGAGTGGCTGCCCACTCGTAGCTGGTGGGTCTGCGCATGTGGAGGCAGAGGAACTGCGCATGTGCAGCCAGAGGAGCTCCCCCTAGTAGCTTGTATAGCTGCGCATGTGCAGTTAGAGGAGCTGCCCCCCTCCTAGCTGGTGGAGCTGCGCATGTGTAGGCAGAGGAACTGCGCATGTGCAGCCAGAGGAGCTGGCCCCTACTAGCTTGTATAGCTGCGCATGTGCAGTCAGAGCAGCTGCCCCCCTTCTAGCTGGTGGAGCTGAGCATGTGCAGTCAGAGGAGCTGGTCCCTCATAGGTGGTGGAGCTGCGCATGTGCAGCCAGCCGAGCTGCCCCCTCCTAGCTGGTGGGTCTGCGCATGTGCAGGAAGAGGAACTGCCCCTAAGTAGCTTGAATACCTGCGCATGTGCAGCCAGAGGAGGTGCCCCCTCCTAACTGGTGGGTCTGCGCCTGTGCAGGAAGAGGAACTGCGCATGTGCATGCAGAAGAGCTCACCCAAGTAGCTTGTATAGCTGCGCATGAACAGCCAGAGGAACTGCCCCCTAGTAGCTTGTATAGCTGCGCATGTGCAGTCAGAGGAGCTGCCCCCTCCTAGCTGGTGGATCTGGGCCTGTGCAGGAAGAGGGACTGCGCATGTTTAGCCAGAGGGGCTGCCCCCTCGTAGCTGGTGGAGCTGCGCATGTGCAGTCAGAGGAGCTGCTCCCTCATAGCTGGTGGAGCTGCGCATGTGCAGCCAGCCGAGCTGCCCCCTCCTACTGGTGGGTCTGCGCATGTGCAGGAAGAGGAACTGCCCCCTCCTAGCTGGTGGATCTGGGCCTGTGCAGGAAGAGGGACTGCGCATGTTTAGCCAGAGGGGCTGCCCCCTCGTAGCTGGTGGAGCTGCGCATGTGCAGTCAGAGGAGGTGCCCCCTCCTAGCTGGTGGGTCTGCGCCTGTGCAGGAAGAGGAACTGCGCATGTGCATGCAGAGGAGCTCACCCAAGTAGCTTGTATTCCTGCGCATGTGCAGCCAGAGGAACTGTCCCCTAGTAGCTTGTATAGCTGCGCATGTGCAGTCAGAGGAGCTGCCCCCCTCCTAGCTGGTGGAGCTGCGCATGTGCAGCCAGACGAGCTGCGCCCCTCTTAGCTGTTGAAGCGGCACATGTGCAGTCAGAGGAGCTGCGCCCCTCGTACCTGGTGGGTCTGCGCATGTGCAGGAAGAGGAACTGCCCCCTAGTAGCTTGTATACCTGTGCATGTGCAGCCAGACGAGCTGCCCCCTAGTAGCTTGTATAGCTGCGCATGTGCAGTCAGAGCAGCTGCCCTCCCTCGTAGCTGGTGGAGCTGCGCAAGTGCAGTCAGAGGAGGTGCCACTAGTAGCTTGTATAGCTGGCCATGTGCAGCCAGAGGGGCTGCCCACTCGTAGCTGGTGGGTCTGCGCATGTGTAGGCAGAGGAACTGCGCATGTGCAGCCAGAGGAACTGCCCCCTACTAGCTTGTATAGCTGCGCATGTGCAGTCAGAGCAGCTGCCTCCCTCCTAGCTGCTGGAGCTGCGCATGTGCAGTCAGAGGAGCTGCTCCCTCATAGCTGGTGGAGCTGCTCATATGCAGCCAGACGAGCTGCCCCCTCCTAGCTGGTGGGTCTGCGCATGTGCAGGAAGAGGAACTGCCCCCCTCGTAGCTGGTGGAGCTGCGCATGTGCAGTCAGAGGAGCTGCTCCCTCATAGCTGGTGGAGGTGCGCATATGCAGCCAGACGAGCTGCCCCCTAGTAGCTTGTATAGCTGCGCATGTGCAGTCAGAGGCGCTGCCCCCCTCGTAGCTGGTGGAGCTGCGCATGTGCAGTCAGATGAGATGCCCCCTCCTAGCTGGTGGAGCTGCGCATGTGCACCCAGAAGAACTGCACCCTAGTAGCTTGCATAGCTGCGCATGTGCAGCCAGACGAGCTGCCCCCTCCTAGCTGGTGGGTCTGCCCATGTGCAGGAAGGGGAACTGCGCATGTGCAGCCAGAGGAGCTCCCCCCAGTAGCTTGTATAGCTGCGCATGTGCAGTCAGAGGAGCTGCCCCACTCCTAGCTGGTGGAGCTGCGCATGTGCAGCCAGACGAGCTGCCCCCTAGTAGCTTGTATAGCTGCGCATGTGCAGTCAGAGGAGCTGCCCCCCTCGTAGCTGGTGGAGCCGCGCATGTGCAGTCAGAGGAGCTGCCCCCCTCGTAGCTGGTGGATCTGGGCATGTGCAGTCAGAGGAGTTGCCCCTAGTAGCTTGTATAGCTGCGCATGTGCAGCCAGAGGGGCTGCCCACTCGTAGCTGGTGGGTCTGCGCATGTGCAGCCAGACGAGCTGCCCCCTAGTAGCTTGTATAGCTGCGCATGTGCAGTCAGAGGAGCTGCCCCCCTCGTAGCTGGTGGATCTGGGCATGTGCAGTCAGAGGAGTTGCCCCTAGTAGCTTGTATAGCTGCGCATGTGCAGTCAGAGCAGCTGCTCCCTCATACCTGGTGGAGCTGCGCATATGCAGCCAGACGAGCTGCCCCTTCCTAGCTGGTGGGTCTGCGCATGTGCAGGAAAATGAACTGCCCCTGTAGCTTGTATACCTGCGCTTGTGCAGCCAGAGGAGGTGCCCCCTCCTAGCTGGTGGGTCTGCGCATGTGCAGGAATAGGAACTGCGCATGTTCAGCCAGAGGAGCTCCCTCTAGTAACTGGTGGAGCTGCGCAAGTGCAGCCAGAGGGGCTGCCCCCTCGTAGCTGGTGGAGCTGCGCATCTGCAGTCAGAGGAGCTGCTCCCTCATAGCTGGTGGAGCTGCGCATGTGCAGCCAGAGGAGATGCTCCCTCCTAGCTGGAGGAGCTGCGCATGTGCACCCAGAGGAACTTCCCCCTCCTAGCTGGTGGAGCTGCGCATGTGCAGCCAGAAGCGGTGCCCCCTAGTAACTTGTATAGCTGCGCATATGAAGCCAGAGGAGCTGCCCCCATCCTAGCTGGTGGAGATGCGCATGTGCAGCCAGAGGAACTGCCGCCTCGTAGCTGGTGGGTCTGCGCATGTGCAGGAAGAGGAACTGCGCATGTTCAGCCAGATGAGCTCCCCCTAGTAGCTGATGGAGCTGCGCAAGTGCAGCCAGAGGGGCTGCCCCCTCGTAGGTGGTGGAGCTGCGCATGTGCAGCCAGAGGAGCTGTCCCCTAGTAACTTGTATAGCTGCACATGTGCACCCAGAGGAACTTCCCCCTCCTAGCTGGTGGAGTTGCGCATGTGCAGCCAGAAGCGGTGCCCCCTAGTAACTTGTATAGCTGCGCATGTGCAGCCAGAAGAGCTGCCCCCATCCTAGCTGGTGGAGATGCGCATGTGCAGTCAGAGGAACTGCCGCCTCGTAGCTGGTGGGTCTGCGCATGTGCAGGAAGAGGAACTGCGCATGTTCAGCCAGATGAGCTCCCCCTAGTAGCTGATGGAGCTGCGCATGTGCAGCCAGAGGAGCTGTCTCCTAGTAACTTGTATAGCTGCGCATGTGCAGTCAGAGCAGCTGCCCCCCTCCTAGCTGGTGGAGCTGCGCATGTGCAGGAAGAGGAACTGCCCCTGTAGCTTGTATACCTGCGCTTGTGCAGTCAGAGGAGCTGCTCCCTCATAGCTTGTGGAGCTGCGCATGTGCAGCCAGAGGAGATGCCCCCTCCTAGCTGGTGGAGCTGCGCATGTGCACCCAGAGGAACTGCCCCCTCCTAGCTAGTGGAGCTGCACATGTGCAGCCAGAGGAACTGCCCCCTACTAGCTTGTATAGCTGCGCATGTGCAGTCAGAGGAGCTGCCCCCTCGTAGCTTGTATAGCTGCGCATGTACAGCCACAGGAGGTGCCCCCTCCTAGCTGGTGGAGCTGCGCATGTGCAGGAAGAGGATCTGCCCCCTCGTAGCTGGTGGAGCAGCGCATGTTCAGTCAGAGGACATGCCCCCACCTAGCTGGTGGAGCTGCGCATGTGCAGGAAGAGGAACTGCGCATGTTCAGCCAGAGGAGCTCCCCCTAGTAGCTGGTGGAGCTGCGCAAGTGCAGCCAGAGGGGCTGCCCCCTCGTAGCTGGTGGAGCTTCGTATGTGCAGTCAGAGGAGCTGCTCCCTCATACCTGGGGGAGCTGCGCATGTGCAGCCAGACGAGCTGCCCCCTCCTAGCTGGTGGGTCTGCGCATGTGCAGGAAGAGGAACTGCCCCCTTGTAGCTTGTATACCTGCGCATGTGCAGCCAGAGGAGGTGCCCCCTCCTAGCTGGTGGGTCTCCGCATGTGCAGGAAGAGGAACTGCCCATGTTCAGCCAGAGGAGCTCCCCCTAGTAGCTGGTGGAGCTGCGCAAGTGCAGCCAGAGGGGCTGCCCCCTCGTAGCTGGTGGAGCTGCGCATGTGCAGCCAGAGGAGCTGTCCCCTAGTAGCTTGTATAGCTGCGCATGTGCAGCCAGAGGGGCTGCCCCATCGTAGCTGTTGAATCTGCGCATGTGCAGCCAGAGGAGCTGCCCCTAGTAGCTGGTGGAGCTGCTCAAGTGCAGCCAGAGTGGCTGCCCACTCGTAGCTGGTGGGTCTGCGCATGTGCAGGTAGAGGAACTGCGCATGTGCAGCCAGAGGAGCTCCCCTAGTAGCTTGTATAGCTGCGCATGTGCAGCCAGAGGAACCGCCCCCTAGTAGCTTGTATAGCTGCGCATGTGCAGTCAGAGGAGCTGCCCCCCCCTCGTAGCTGGTGGAGATGCGCATGTGCAGTCAGAGGAGCTGCCCCCTCGTAGCTGGTGGAGCTGCGCATGTGTAGGCAGAGGAACTGCCCATGTGCAGTCAGAGCAGCTGCCCCCCTCCTAGCTGCTGGAGCTGCGCATGTGCAGGAAGAGGAACTGCCCCCCTCATAGCGGGTGGAGCTGCGCATGTGCAGTCAGAGGAGATGCCCCCTCGTAGCTGGTGGAGCTGCGCATGTGCAACCAGAGGAACTGCCCCCTAGTAGCTTGTATAGCTGCGCATGTGCAGTCAGAGGAGCTGCAACCCTCCTAGCTGGTGGAGCTGCGCATGTGTAGGCAGAGGAACTGCCCCCTCCTAGCTGGTGGGTCTGCGCATATGCAGGAAGAGGAACTTCCCCCAAGTAGCTTGTATAGCTGCGCATGTGCAGGAGAGGAGGTGCCCCCCTCCTAGCTGGTGGAGCTGCGCATGTGCAGCGAGAGGAACTGCCCCCTAGTAGCTTGTATAGCTGCGCATGTGCAGGAGAGGAGGTGCCCCCTCCTAGCTGGGGAGTGTGCGCAAGTGCAGAAAGAGGAACTGCGCATGTGCAGCCAGAGTAGCTCCCCCTAGTAGCTTGTATAGCTGCGCATGTGCAGCCAGAGGAACTTCCCCCTAGTAGCTTCTATAGCTGCGCATGTGCAGTCAGAGGAGCTGCCCCCCCTCCTAGCTGGTGGAGCTGCGCATGTGCAGCCAGAGGAATTGCCCCCCTCATAGCTGGTGGAGCTGCGCATGTGCAGTCAGAGGAGCTGCCCCTAGTAGCTGGTGGAGCTGCGCAAGTGCAGGAAGGGGAACTGCGCATGTGCAGCCAGAGGAGCTCCCCCTAGTAGCTTGTATAGCTGCGCATGTGCAGCCAGAGGAACTGCCCCCTAGTAGCTTGTATAGCTGCGCATGTGCAGTCAGAGGAGCTGCCCCCCCCTTCTAGCTGGTGGAGCTGCGCATGTGCAGCCAGAGGAACTGACCCCCTCATAGATGGTGGAGCTGCGCATGTGCAGTCAGAGGAGATGCCCCCTCCTAGCTGGTGGAGCTGCGCATGTGCAGTCAGAGGAGCTGCCCCTAGTAGCTGGTGGAGCTGCGCAAGTGCAGCCAGAGGGGCTGCCTCCTCGTAGCTGGTGGAGCTGCGCATGTGCAGTCAGAGGAGCTGCTCCCTCCTAGCTGGTGGGTGTGCGCATGTGCAGGAAGAGGAACTGCCCCCTAGTAGCTTGTATACCTGCGCATGTGCAGGAGAGGAGGTGCCCCCTCCTAGCTGGGGAGTGTGCTGAAGTGCAGAAAGAGGAACTGCGCATGTGCAGCCAGAGTAGCTCCCCCTAGTAGCTTGTATAGCTGCGCATGTGCAGCCAGAGGACCTCCCCCTAGTAGCTTGTATAGCTGCGCATGTGCAGCCAGAGGACCTGCCCCCTAGTAGGTTGTATAGCTGCGCATGTGCAGTCAGAGGAGCTGCTCCCTCCTAGCTGGTGGGTCTGCGCATGTGCAGGAAGAGGAACTGCCCCCTAGTAGCTTGTATAGCTGCGCATGTGCAGCCAGAGGAGCTGCCCCCCTCCTAGCTGGTGGAGCTGCGCATGTGCAGCGAGAGGAACTGCCCCCTAGTAGCTTGTATAGCTGCGCATGTGCAGTCAGAGGAGCTGCACCACTCCTAGCTGGTGGAGCTGCGCATGTGTAGGCAGAGGAACTGCGCATGTGCAGCCAAAGGAACTGGCCCCTACTAGCTTGTATAGCTGCGCATGTGCAGTCAGAGCAGCTGCCCCCCTCCTTGCTGGTGGAGCTGCGCATGTGCAGTCAGAGGAGCTGCCCCTCGTAGCTGGTGGAGCTGCGCATGTGCAGTTAGAGGAGGTGCCCCTAGTAGCTTGTATAGCTGCGCATGTGCAGCCAGAGAGGCTGCCCACTCGTAGCTGGTGGGTCTGCGCATGTGTAGGCAGAGGAACTGCGCATGTGCAGCCAGAGGAACTGCCCCCTAGTAGCTTGTATAGCTGCGCATGTGGAGTCAGAGCAGCTGCCCCCCTCCTAGCTGGTGGAGCTGCGCATGTGCAGTCAGAGGAGCTGCTCCCTCATAGCTGGTGGAGCTGCGCATATGCATCCAGACGAGCTGCCCCCTCCTAGCTGGTGGGTCTGCGCATGTGCAGGAAGAGGAACTGCCCCCTAGTAGCTTGTATACCTGCGCATGTGCAGCCAGAGAAGGTGCCCCCTCCTAGCTGGTGGGTCTGCGCATGTGCAGGAAGAGGAACTGCGCATGTGCAGCCAGAGGACCTCCCCCTAGTAGCTTGTCTAGCTGCGCATGTGCAGCCAGAGGAACTGCCCCCTAGTAGCTTGTATAGCTGCGCATGTGCAGTCAGAGGAGCTGACCCCTTCCTAGCTGGTGGAGCTGCGCATGTGCAGCCAGACGAGCTGCCCCCTAGTAGCTTGTATAGCTGCGCATGTGCAGTCAGAGGAGCTGCCCCCCCTCGTAGCTGGTGGAGCTGCGCATGTGCAGTCAGAGGAGCTGCCCCCACGTAGCTGGTGGAGCTGCGCATGTGCAGTCAGAGGAGGTGCCCCTAGTAGCTTGTATAGCTGCGCATGTGCAGTCAGAGGAGCTGCTCCCTCATAGCTGGTGGAGGTGCGCATATGCAGCCAGACGAGCTGCCCCCTAGTAGCTTGTATAGCTGCGCATGTGCAGTCAGAGGAGCTGCCCCCCCTCGTAGCTGGTGGAGCTGCGCATGTGCAGTCAGAGGAGCTGCCCCCCTCGTAGCTGGTGGAGCTGCGCATGTGCAGCCAGAGAGGCTGCCCACTCGTAGCTGGTGGGTCTGCGCATGTGTAGGCAGAGGAACTGCGCATGTGCAGCCAGAGGAACTGCCCCCTAGTAGCTTGTATCCCTGCGCATGTGCAGGAGAGGAGGTGCCCCCTCCTAGCTGGGGAGTGTGCGCAAGTGCAGAAAGAGGAACTGCGCATGTGCAGCCAGAGGAGCTCCCCCTAGTAGCTTGTATAGCTGCGCTTGTGCAGCAAGAGGAACTGCCCCCTAGTAGCTTGTATAGGTGCGCATGTGCAGTCAGAGGAGCTGCTCCCTCATAGCTGGTGGAGCTGCGCATATGCAGCCAGACGAACTGCCCCCTAGTAGCTTGTATAGGTGCGCATGTGCAGTCAGAGGAGCTGCACCACTCCTAGCTGGTGGAGCTGCGCATGTGTAGGCAGAGGAACTGCGCATGTGCAGCCAGAGGAACTGGCCCCTACTAGCTTGTATAGCTGCGCATGTGCAGTCAGAGCAGCTGCCCACCCTCCTAGCTGGTGGAGCTCCGCATGTGCAGTCAGATGAGCTGCCCCTAGTAGCTGGTGGAGCTGCGCAAGTGCAGCCAGAGGGGCTGCCCCCTAGTAGCTGGTGGAGCTGCGCATGTGCAGTCAGAGGAGCGGCTCCCTCATAGCTGGTGGAGCTGCGCATGTGCAGCCAGAGGAGCTGCCCCTAGTAGCTGGTGGAGCTGGGCAAGTGCAGCCAGAGGGGCTGCCTCCTCGTAGCTGGTGGAGCTGCGCATGTGCAGTCAGAGGAGCTGCTCCCTCATAGCTGGTGGAGCTGCGCATGTGCAGTCAGAGGAGGTGCCCCTTCCTAGCTTGTGGGTCTGCGCATGTGCAGGAAGAGGTACTGCCCCCTATTAGCTTGTATACCTGCGCATGTGCAGCGAGCGGAGGTGCCCCATCCTAGATGGTGGGTCTGCGCCTGTGCAGGAAGAGGAACTGCCCCCTAGTAGCTTGTATAGCTGCGCATGTGCAGTCAGAGGAGCTGCACCCCTCCTAGCTGGTGGAGCTGCGCATGTGTAGGCAGAGGAACTGCGCATGTGCAGCCAAAGGAACTGGCCCCTACTAGCTTGTATAGCTGCGCATGTGCAGTCAGAGCAGCTGCCCCCCTCCTAGCTGGTGGAGGTGCGCATGTGCAGTCAGAGGAGCTGCCCCTAGTAGCTGGTGGAGCTGCGCAAGTGCAGCCAGAGGGGCTGCCCCCTCGTAGCTGGTGGAGCTGCGCATGTGCAGTCAGAGGAGCTGCTCCCTCATAACTGGTGGAGCTGCGCATGTGCAGCCAGAGGAGCTGCCCCTAGTAGCTGGTGGAGCTGCGCAAGGGCAGCCAGAGGGGCTGCCTCCTCGTAGCTGGTGGAGCTGCGCATGTGCAGTCAGAGGAGCTGCTCCCTCCCAGCTGGTGGGTGTGCGCATGTGCAGGAAGAGGAACTGCCCCCTAGTAGATTGTATACCTGCGCATGTGCAGGAGAGAAGGTGCCCCCTCCTAGCTGGGGAGTGTGCGCAAGTGCAGAAAGAGGAACTGCGCATGTGCAGCCAGAGGAGCTCCCCCTAGTAGCTTGTAAAGCTGCGCATGTGCAGCCAGAGGAACTGCCCACTAGTAGCTTGTATAGCTGCGCATGTGCAGTCAGAGGAGCTGCATCCTCATAGCTGGTGGAGCTGCGCATATGCAGCCAGACGAGCTGCCCCCTCCTAGCTGGTGGGTCTGCGCATATGCAGGAAGAATAACTGCCCCCTAGTAGCTTGTATAGCTGCGCATGTGCAGTCAGAGGAGCTGCACCCCTCCTAGCTGGTGGAGCTGCGCATGTGTAGGCAGAGCAACTGCGCATGTGCAGCCAGAGGAACTGGCCCCTACTAGCTTGTATAGCTGCGCATGTGCAGTCAGAGCAGCTGCCCCCCTCCTAGCTGGTGGAGCTGCGCATGTGCAGTCAGAGGAGCTGCCCCTAGTAGCTGGTGGAGCTGCACAAGTGCAGCCAGAGGGGCTGCCCCCTAGTAGCTGGTGGAGCTGCGCATGTGCAGCCAGAGGAGGTGCCCCTTCCTAGCTGGTGGGTCTGCGCATGTGCAGGAAGAGGTACTGCCCACTAGTAGCTTGTATACCTGCGCATGTGCAGCCAGCGGAGGTGCCCCTTCCTAGCTGGTGGGTCTGCGCCTGTGCAGGAAGAGGAACTGCCCCCTAGTGGCTTGTATAGCTGCGCATGTGCAGTCAGAGGAGCTGCCCCCCTCGGAGCTGGTGGAGCTGCGCATGTGCAGTTAGAGGAGGTGCCCCTAGTAGCTTGTATAGCTGCGCATGTGCAGCCAGAGAGGCTGCCCACTCGTAGCTGGTGGGTCTGCGCATGTGTAGGCAGAGGAACTGCGCATGTGCAGCCAGAGGAACTGCCCCCCAGTAGCTTGTATAGCTGCGCATGTGGAGTCAGAGCAGCTGCCCCCCTCCTAGCTGGTGGAGCTGCGCATGTGCAGTCAGAGAAGCTGCTCCCTCATAGCTGGTGGAGCTGCGCATATGCATCCAGACGAGCTGCCCCCTCCTAGCTGGTGGGTCTGCGCATGTGCAGGAAGAGGAACTGCCCCCTAGTAGCTTGTATACCTGCGCATGTGCAGCCAGAGAAGGTGCCCCCTCCTAGCTGGTGGTTCTGCGCATGTGCAGGAAGAGGAACTGCGCATGTGCAGCCAGAGGACCTCCCCCTAGTAGCTTGTCTAGCTGCGCATGTGCAGCCAGAGGTACTGCCCCCTAGTAGCTTGTATAGCTGCGCATGTGCAGTCAGAGGAGCTGCCCCCCTCCTAGCTGGTGGAGCTGCGCATGTGCAGCCAGACGAGCTGCCCCCTAGTAGCTTGTATAGCTGCGCATGTGCAGTCAGAGGAGCTGCCCCCCCTCGTAGCTGGTGGAGCTGCGCATGTGCAGGAAAAGGAGGTGCCCCTAGTAGCTTGTATAGCTGCGCATGTGCAACCAGAGGGGCTGCCCACTCGTACCTGGTGGGTCTGGGCATGTGTAGGCAGAGGAACTGCGCATGTGCAGCCAGAGGATCTGCCCCCTACAAGCTTGTATAGCTGCGTATGTGCAGCCAGAGGGGCTGCCCACTCGTAGCTGGTGGGTCTGCGCATGTGCAGGAAGGGGAACTGCGCATGTGCAGCCAGAGGAGCTCCCCCTAGTAGCTTGTATAGCTGCGCATGTGCAGCCAGAGGTACTGCCCCCTAGTAGCTTGTATAGCTGCGCATGTGCAGTCAGAGGAGCTGCCCCCCCTCGTAGCTGGTGGAGCTGCGCATGTGCAGTCAGAGGAGCTGCCCCCTCGTAGCTGGTGGAGCTGCGCATGTGCAGTCAGAGGAGGTGCCCCTAGTAGGTTGTATAGCTGCGCATGTGCAGTCAGAGGAGCTGCTCCCTCATAGCTGGTGGAGGTGCGCATATGCAGCCAGACGAGCTGCCCCCTAGTAGCTTGTATAGCTGCGCATGTGCAGTCAGAGGAGCTGCCCCCACTCGTAGCTGGTGGAGCTGCGCATGTGCAGTCAGAGGAGCTGCCCCCCTCGTAGCTGGTGGAGCTGTGCATGTGCAGTCAGAGGAGGTGCCCCTAGTAGCTTGTATAGCTGCGCATGTGCAGCCAGAGGGGCTGCCCACTCGTAGCTGGTGGGTCTGCGCATGTGTAGGCAGAGGAACTGCCCATGTGCAGTCAGAGCAGCTGCCCCCCTCCTAGCTGCTGGAGCTGCGCATGTGCAGGAAGAGGAACTGCCCCCCTCATAGCGGGTGGAGCTGCGCATGTGCAGTCAGAGGAGATGCCCCCTCGTAGCTGGTGGAGCTGCGCATGTGAACCCAGAGGAACTGCCCCCTAGTAGCTTGTATAGCTGCGCATGTGAAGCCAGAGGAGGTGCCCCCTCTTAGCTGGTGGGTCTGCGCATGTGCAGGAAGAGGAACTGCCCCCTAGTAGCTTGTATACCTGCGCATGTGCAGCCAGAGGAGGTGCCCCATCCTAGCTGGTGGAGCTGCGCATGTGCAGGAAGAGGATCTGCCCCCTCGTAGCTGGTGGAGCTGCGCATGTGCAGGAAGCGGAACTGCGCATGTTCAGCCAGAGGAGCTCCCCCTAGTAGCTGGTGGAGCTGCGCAAGTGCAGCCAGAGGGGCTGCCCCCTCGTAGCTGATAGAGCTTCGCATGTGAAGTCAGAGGAGCTGCTCCCTCATAGCTGGTGGAGCTGCGCATGTGCAGCCAGAGGAGCTGCTCCCTCATAGCTGGTGGAGCTGCGCATATGCATCCAGACGAGCTGCCCCCTCCTAGCTGGTGGGTCTGCGCATGTGCAGGAAGAGGAACTGCCCCCTAGTAGCTTGTATACCTGCGCATGTGCAGCCAGAGAAGGTGCCCCCTCCTAGCTGGGGGGTCTGCGCATGTGCAGGAAGAGGAACTGCGCATGTGCAGCCAGAGGACCTCCCCCTAGTAGCTTGTCTAGCTGCGCATGTGCAGTCAGAGGAGCTGCACCCTCATAGCTGGTGGAGCTGCGCATATGCAGCCAGACGAGCTGCCCCCTCCTAGCTGGTGGGTCTGCGCATGTGCAGGAAGAGGTACTGCCCCCTAGTAGCTTGTATACCTGCGCATGTGCAGTCAGAGGAGCTGCCCCCCTCGGAGCTGGTGGAGCTGCGCATGTGCAGTTAGAGGAGGTGCCCCTAGTAGCTTGTATAGCTGCGCATGTGCAGCCAGAGAGGCTGCCCACTCGTAGCTGGTGGGTCTGCGCATGTGTAGGCAGAGGAACTGCGCATGTGCAGCCAGAGGAACTGCCCCCTAGTAGCTTGTATAGATGCGCATGTGGAGTCAGAGCAGCTGCCCCCCTCCTAGCTGGTGGGTCTGCAGGAGAGGAGGTGCCCCCTCCTAGCTGGGGAGTGTGCTCAAGTGCAGAAAGAGGAACTGCGCATGTGCAGCCAGAGTAGCTCCCCCTAGTAGCCTGTATAGCTGCGCATGTGCAGCCAGAGGACCTCCCCCTAGTAGCTTGTATGGCTGCGCATGTGCAGCCAGAGGACCTGCCCCCTAGTAGGTTGTATAGCTGCGCATGTGCAGTCAGAGGAGCTGCTACCTCCTAGCTGTTGGGTCTGCGCATGTGCAGGAAGAGGAACTGCCCCCTAGTAGCTTGTATAGCTGCGCATGTGCAGCCAGAGGAGCTGCCCCCCTCCTAGCTGGTGGAGCTGCGCATGTGCAGCGAGAGGAACTGCCCCTAGTAGCTTCTATAGCTGCGCATGTGCAGTCAGAGGAGCTGCACCCCTCCTAGCTGGTGGAGCTGCGCATGTGTAGGCAGAGGAACTGCGCATGTGCAGCCAAAGGAACTGGCCCCTACTAGCTTGTATAGCTGCGCATGTGCAGTCAGAGCAGCTGCCCCCCTCCTTGCTGGTGGAGCTGCGCATGTGCAGTCAGAGGAGCTGCCCCTAGTAGCTGGTGGAGCTGCGCAAGTGCAGCCAGAGGGGCTGCCCCCTCGTAGCTGGTGGAGCTGCGCATGTGCAGTCAGAGGAGCTGCTCCCTCATAGCTGGTGGAGCTGCGCATGTGCAGCCAGAGGAGCTGCCCCTAGTAGCTGGTGGAGCTGCGCAAGGGCAGCCAGAGGGGCTGCCTCCTCGTAGCTGGTGGAGCTGCGCATGTGCAGTCAGAGGAGCTGCTCCCTCCCAGCTGGTGGGTGTGCGCATGTGCAGGAAGAGGAACTGCCCCCTAGTAGCTTGTATACCTGCGCATGTGCAGGAGAGAAGGTGCCCCCTCCTAGCTGGGGAGTGTGCGCAAGTGCAGAAAGAGGAACTGCGCATGTGCAGCCAGAGGAGCTCCCCCTAGTAGCTTGTATAGCTGCGCATGTGCAGCCAGAGGAACTGCCCCCTAGTAGCTTGTATAGCTGCGCATGTGCAGTCAGAGGAGCTGCATCCTCATAGCTGGTGGAGCTGCGCATATGCAGCCAGACGAGCTGCCCCCTCCTAGCTGGTGGGTCTGCGCATATGCAGGAAGAATAACTGCCCCCTAGTAGCTTGTATAGCTGCGCATGTGCAGTCAGAGGAGCTGCACCCCTCCTAGCTGGTGGAGCTGCGCATGTGTAGGCAGAGCAACTGCGCATGTGCAGCCAGAGGAACTGGCCCCTACTAGCTTGTATAGCTGCGCATGTGCAGTCAGAGCAGCTGCCCCCCTCCTAGCTGGTGGAGCTGCGCATGTGCAGTCAGAGGAGCTGCCCCTAGTAGCTGGTGGAGCTGCACAAGTGCAGCCAGAGGGGCTGCCCCCTAGTAGCTGGTGGAGCTGCGCATGTGCAGCCAGAGGAGGTGCCCCTTCCTAGCTGGTGGGTCTGCGCATGTGCAGGAAGAGGTACTGCCCACTAGTACCTTGTATACCTGCGCATGTGCAGCCAGCGGAGGTGCCCCTTCCTAGCTGGTGGGTCTGCGCCTGTGCAGGAAGAGGAACTGCCCCCTAGTGGCTTGTATAGCTGCGCATGTGCAGTCAGAGGAGCTGCCCCCCTCGGAGCTGGTGGAGCTGCGCATGTGCAGTTAGAGGAGGTGCCCCTAGTAGCTTGTATAGCTGCGCATGTGCAGCCAGAGAGGCTGCCCACTCGTAGCTGGTGGGTCTGCGCATGTGTAGGCAGAGGAACTGCGCATGTGCAGCCAGAGGAACTGCCCCCCAGTAGCTTGTATAGCTGCGCATGTGGAGTCAGAGCAGCTGCCCCCCTCCTAGCTGGTGGAGCTGCGCATGTGCAGTCAGAGGAGCTGCTCCCTCATAGCTGGTGGAGCTGCGCATATGCATCCAGACGAGCTGCCCCCTCCTAGCTGGTGGGTCTGCGCATGTGCAGGAAGAGGTACTGCCCCCTAGTAGCTTGTATACCTGCGCATGTGCAGCCAGAGAAGGTGCCCCCTCCTAGCTGGGGGGTCTGCGCATGTGCAGGAAGAGGAACTGCGCATGTGCAGCCAGAGGACCTCCCCCTAGTAGCTTGTCTAGCTGCGCATGTGCAGTCAGAGGAGCTGCACCCTCCTAGCTGGTGGGTCTGCGCATGTGCAGGAAGAGGTACTGCCCCCTAGTAGCTTGTATACCTGCGCATGTGCAGCCAGCGGAGGTGCCCCTTCCTAGCTGGTGGGTCTGCGCCTGTGCAGGAAGAGGAACTGCCCCCTAGTGGCTTGTATAGCTGCGCATGTGCAGTCAGAGGAGCTGCCCCCCCTCGTAGCTGGTGGAGCTGCGCATGTGCAGTCAGAGGAGCTGCCCCCTCGTAGCTGGTGGAGCTGCGCATGTGCAGTCAGAGGAGGTGCCCCTAGTAGGTTGTATAGCTGCGCATGTGCAGTCAGAGGAGCTGCTCCCTCATAGCTGGTGGAGGTGCGCATATGCAGCCAGACGAGCTGCCCCCTAGTAGCTTGTATAGCTGCGCATGTGCAGTCAGAGGAGCTGCCCCCCCTCGTAGCTGGTGGAGCTGCGCATGTGCAGTCAGAGGAGCTGCCCCCCTCGTAGCTGGTGGAGCTGTGCATGTGCAGTCAGAGGAGGTGCCCCTAGTAGCTTGTATAGCTGCGCATGTGCAGCCAGAGGGGCTGCCCACTCGTAGCTGGTGGGTCTGCGCATGTGTAGGCAGAGGAACTGCCCATGTGCAGTCAGAGCAGCTGCCCCCCTCCTAGCTGCTGGAGGTGCGCATGTGCAGGAAGAGGAACTGCCCCCCTCATAGCGGGTGGAGCTGCGCATGTGCAGTCAGAGGAGATGCCCCCTCGTAGCTGGTGGAGCTGCGCATGTGAACCCAGAGGAACTGCCCCCTAGTAGCTTGTATAGCTGCGCATGTGAAGCCAGAGGAGGTGCCCCCTCTTAGCTGGTGGGTCTGCGCATGTGCAGGAAGAGGAACTGCCCCCTAGTAGCTTGTATACCTGCGCATGTGCAGCCAGAGGAGGTGCCCCATCCTAGCTGGTGGAGCTGCGCATGTGCAGGAAGAGGATCTGCCCCCTCGTAGCTGGTGGAGCTGCGCATGTGCAGGAAGCGGAACTGCGCATGTTCAGCCAGAGGAGCTCCCCCTAGTAGCTGGTGGAGCTGCGCAAGTGCAGCCAGAGGGGCTGCCCCCTCGTAGCTGATAGAGCTTCGCATGTGCAGTCAGAGGAGCTGCTCCCTCATAGCTGGTGGAGCTGCGCATGTGCAGCCAGAGGAGCTGCTCCCTCATAGCTGGTGGAGCTGCGCATATGCATCCAGACGAGCTGCCCCCTCCTAGCTGGTGGGTCTGCGCATGTGCAGGAAGAGGAACTGCCCCCTAGTAGCTTGTATACCTGCGCATGTGCAGCCAGAGAAGGTGCCCCCTCCTAGCTGGGGGGTCTGCGCATGTGCAGGAAGAGGAACTGCGCATGTGCAGCCAGAGGACCTCCCCCTAGTAGCTTGTCTAGCTGCGCATGTGCAGTCAGAGGAGCTGCACCCTCATAGCTGGTGGAGCTGCGCATATGCAGCCAGACGAGCTGCCCCCTCCTAGCTGGTGGGTCTGCGCATGTGCAGGAAGAGGTACTGCCCCCTAGTAGCTTGTATACCTGCGCATGTGCAGCCAGCGGAGGTGCCCCTTCCTAGCTGGTGGGTCTGCGCCTGTGCAGGAAGAGGAACTGCCCCCTAGTGGCTTGTATAGCTGCGCATGTGCAGTCAGAGGAGCTGCCCCCCTCGGAGCTGGTGGAGCTGCGCATGTGCAGTTAGAGGAGGTGCCCCTAGTAGCTTGTATAGCTGCGCATGTGCAGCCAGAGAGGCTGCCCACTCGTAGCTGGTGGGTCTGCGCATGTGTAGGCAGAGGAACTGCGCATGTGCAGCCAGAGGAACTGCCCCCTAGTAGCTTGTATAGATGCGCATGTGGAGTCAGAGCAGCTGCCCCCCTCCTAGCTGGTGGGTCTGCAGGAGAGGAGGTGCCCCCTCCTAGCTGGGGAGTGTGCTCAAGTGCAGAAAGAGGAACTGCGCATGTGCAGCCAGAGTAGCTCCCCCTAGTAGCCTGTATAGCTGCGCATGTGCAGCCAGAGGACCTCCCCCTAGTAGCTTGTATGGCTGCGCATGTGCAGCCAGAGGACCTGCCCCCTAGTAGGTTGTATAGCTGCGCATGTGCAGTCAGAGGAGCTGCTACCTCCTAGCTGTTGGGTCTGCGCATGTGCAGGAAGAGGAACTGCCCCCTAGTAGCTTGTATAGCTGCGCATGTGCAGCCAGAGGAGCTGCCCCCCTCCTAGCTGGTGGAGCTGCGCATGTGCAGCGAGAGGAACTGCCCCTAGTAGCTTCTATAGCTGCGCATGTGCAGTCAGAGGAGCTGCACCCCTCCTAGCTGGTGGAGCTGCGCATGTGTAGGCAGAGGAACTGCGCATGTGCAGCCAAAGGAACTGGCCCCTACTAGCTTGTATAGCTGCGCATGTGCAGTCAGAGCAGCTGCCCCCCTCCTTGCTGGTGGAGCTGCGCATGTGCAGTCAGAGGAGCTGCCCCTAGTAGCTGGTGGAGCTGCGCAAGTGCAGCCAGAGGGGCTGCCCCCTCGTAGCTGGTGGAGCTGCGCATGTGCAGTCAGAGGAGCTGCTCCCTCATAGCTGGTGGAGCTGCGCATGTGCAGCCAGAGGAGCTGCCCCTAGTAGCTGGTGGAGCTGCGCAAGGGCAGCCAGAGGGGCTGCCTCCTCGTAGCTGGTGGAGCTGCGCATGTGCAGTCAGAGGAGCTGCTCCCTCATAGCTGGTGGAGCTGCGCATGTGCAGCCAGAGGAGCTTCCCTAGTAGCTGGTGGAGCTGCGCAAGTGCAGCCAGAGGGGCTTCCTCCTCGTAGCTGGTGGAGCTTCGCATGTGCAGTCAGAGGAGCTGCTCCCTCATAGCTGGTGGAGCTGCGCATGTGCAGCCAGAGGAGCTGCCCCCCTCCTAGCTGGTGGGTCTGCGCATGTGCAGGAAGAGGAACTGCCCCCTAGTAGCTGGTGGAGCTGCGCATGTGCAGCCAGAGGAGCTCCCTCTAGTAGCTGGTGGAGCTGCGCGAATGCAGCCAGAGGGGCTGCCCCCTCGTAGCTGGTGGAGCTGCGCATGTGCAGCCAGAGGAGCTGCCCCCCTCCTAGCTGGTGGGTCTGCGCATGTGCAGGAAGAGGAACTGCCCCCTAGTAGCTGGTGGAGCTGCGCATGTGCAGCCAGAGGAGCTCCCTCTAGTAGCTGGTGGAGCTGCGCGAATGCAGCCAGAGGGGCTGCCCCCTCGTAGCTGGTGGAGCTGCGCATGTGCAGCCAGAGGAGCTCTCCCCTAGTAGCTTGTATAGCTGCGCATGTGCTGCCAAAGGGGCTGCCCCATCGTAGCTGGTGAATCTGCGCATGTGCAGCCAGAGGGGCTACCTCCTCGTAGCTGGTGGAGCTGCGCATGTGCAGTCAGAGGAGCTGCTCCCTCCTAGCTGGTGGGTGTGCGCATGTGCAGGAAGAGGAACTGCCCCCTAGTAGCTTGTATACCTGCGCATGTGCAGGAGAGGAGGTGCCCCCTCCTAGCTGGGGAGTGTGCGCAAGTGCAGAAAGAGGAACTGCGCATGTGCAGCCAGAGGAGCTCCCCCTAGTAGCTTGTATAGCTGCGCATGTGCAGCCAGAGGAACTGCCCCCTAGTAGTTTGTATAGCTGCGAATGTGCAGTCAGAGGAGCTGCTCCCTCATAGCTGGTGGAGCTGCGCATATGCAGCCAGACGAGCTGCCCCCTCCTAGCTGGTGGGTCTGCGCATATGCAGGAAGAGGAACTGCCCCCTAGTAGCTTGTATAGCTGCGCATGTGCAGCCAGAGGAGCTGCACCCTCCTAGCTGGTGGAGCTGCGCATGTGCAGCGAGAGGAACTGCCCCCTAGTGGCTTGTATTGCTGCGCATGTGCAGTCAGAGGAGCTGCACCCCTCCTAGCTGGTGGAGCTGCGCATGTGTAGGCAGAGGAACTGCGCATGTGCAGCCAGAGGAACTGGCCCCCTACTAGCTTGTATAGCTGCGCATGTGCAGTCAGAGCAGCTGCCCCCCTCCTTGCTGGTGGAGCTGCGCATGTGCAGTCAGAGGAGCTGCCCCTAGTAGCTGGTGGAGCTGGCAAGTGCAGCCAGAGGGGCTGCCCCCTCGTAGCTGGTGGAGCTGCGCATGTGCAGTAAGAGGAGCTGCTCCCTCATAGCTGGTGGAGCTGCGCATGTGCAGCCAGAGGAGCTGCCCCTAGTAGCTGGTGGAGCTGCGCAAGGGCAGCCAGAGGGGCTGCCTCCTCGTAGCTGGTGGAGCTGCGCATGTGCAGTCAGAGGAGCTGCTCCCTCCTAGCTGGTGGGTGTGCGCATGTGCAGGAAGAGGAACTGCCCCCTAGTAGCTTGTATACCTGCGCATGTGCAGGAGAGGAGGTGCCCCCTCCTAGCTGGGGAGTGTGCTGAAGTGCAGAAAGAGGAACTGCGCATGTGCAGCCAGAGTAGCTCCCCCTAGTAGCTTGTATAGCTGCGCATGTGCAGCCAGAGGACCTCCCCCTAGTAGCTTGTATAGCTGCGCATGTGCAGCCAGAGGACCTGCCCCCTAGTAGGTTGTATAGCTGCGCATGTGCAGTCAAAGGAGCTGCTCCCTCCTAGCTGGTGGGTCTGCGCATGTGCAGGAAGAGGAACTGCCCCCTAGTAGCTTGTATAGCTGCGCATGTGCAGCCAGAGGAGCTGCCCCCCTCCTAGCTGGTGGAGCTGCGCATGTGCAGCGAGAGGAACTGCCCCTAGTAGCTTGTATAGCTGCGCATGTGCAGTCAGAGGAGCTGCACCCCTCCTAGCTGGTGGCCTGCGCATGTGTAGGCAGAGGAACTGCGCATGTGCAGCCAAAGGAACTGGCCCCTACTAGCTTGTATAGCTGCGCATGTGCAGTCAGAGCAGCTGCCCCCCTCCTTGCTGGTGGAGCTGCGCATGTGCAGTCAGAGGAGCTGCCCCTAGTAGCTGGTGGAGCTGCGCAAGTGCATCCAGAGGGGCTGCCCCCTCGTAGCTGGTGGAGCTGCGCATGTGCTGTCAGAGGAGCTGCTCCCTCATAGCTGGTGGAGCTGCGCATGTGCAGCCAGAGGAGCTGCCCCTAGTAGCTGGTGGAGCTGAGCAAGGGCAGTCAGAGGAGCTGCTCCCTCCCAGCTGGTGGGTGTGCGCTTGTGCAGGAAGAGGAACTGCCCCCTAGTAGCTTGTATACCTGCGCATGTGCAGGAGAGAAGGTGCCCCCTCCTAGCTGGGGAGTGTGCGCAAGTGCAGAAAGAGGAACTGCGCATGTGCAGCCAGAGGAGCTCCCCCTAGTAGCTTGTATAGGTGCGCATGTGCAGCCAGAGGAACTGCCCCCTAGTAGCTTGTATAGCTGCGCATGTGCAGTCAGAGGAGCTGCACCCTCATAGCTGGTGGAGCTGCGCATATGCAGCCAGACGAGCTGCCCCCTCCTAGCTGGTGGGTCTGCGCATGTGCAGGAAGAGGTACTGCCCCCTAGTAGCTTGTATACCTGCGCATGTGCAGCCAGCGGAGGTGCCCCTTCCTAGCTGGTGGGTCTGCGCATGTGCAGTCAGAGGAGCTGCCCCCCCCTCGGAGCTGGTGGAGCTGCGCATGTGCAGTTAGAGGAGGTGCCCCTAGTAGCTTGTATAGCTGCGCATGTGCAGCCAGAGAAGGTGCCCCCTCCTAGCTGGTGGGTCTGCGCATGTGCAGGAAGAGGAACTGCGCATGTGCAGCCAGAGGACCTCCCCCTAGTAGCTTGTCTAGCTGCGCATGTGCAGCCAGAGGAACTGCCCCCTAGTAGCTTCTATAGCTGCGCATGTGCAGTCAGAGAAGCTGCCCCCCTCCTAGCTGGTGGAGCTGCGCATGTGCAGCCAGACGAGCTGCCCCCTAGAAGCTTGTATAGCTGCGCATGTGCAGTCAGAGGAGCTGCCCCCCCTCGTAGCTGGTGGAGCTGCGCATGTGCAGGAAAAGGAGGTGCCCCTAGTAGCTTGTATAGCTGTGCATGTGCAACCAGAGGGGCTGCCCACTCGTACCTGGTGGGTCTGTGCATGTGTAGGCAGAGGAACTGCGCATGTGCAGCCAGAGGATCTGCCCCCTACAAGCTTGTATAGCTGCGCATGTGCAGCCAGAGGGGCTGCCCACTCGTAGCTGGTGGGTCTGCGCATGTGCAGGAAGGGGAACTGCGCATGTGCAGCCAGAGGAGCTCCCACTAGTAGCTTGTATAGCTGCGCATGTGCAGCCAGAGGAACTGCCCCCTAGTAGCTTGTATAGCTGCGCATGTGCAGTCAGAGGAGCTGCCCCCCCTCGTAGCTGGTGGAGCTGCGCATGTGCAGTCAGAGGAGCTGCCCCCACGTAGCTGGTGGAGCTGCGCATGTGCAGTCAGAGGAGGTGCCCCTAGTAGCTTGTATAGCTGCGCATGTGCAGTCGGAGGAGCTGCTCCCTCATAGCTGGTGGAGGTGCGCATATGCAGCCAGATGAGCTGCCCCCTAGTAGCTTGTATAGCTGCGCATGTGCAGTCAGAGGAGCTGCCCCCCCTCGTAGCTGGTGGAGCTGCGCATGTGCAGTCAGAGGAGCTGCCCCCCTCGTAGCTGGTGGAGCTGTGCATGTGCAGTCAGAGGAGGTGCCCCTAGTAGCTTGTATAGCTGCGCATGTGCAGCCAGAGGGGCTGCCCACTCGTAGCTGGTGGGTCTGCGCATGTGTAGGCAGAGGAACTGCCCATGTGCAGTCAGAGCAGCTGCCCCCCTCCTAGCTGCTGGAGCTGCGCATGTGCAGGAACAGGAACTGCCCCCCTCATAGCGGGTGGAGCTGCGCATGTGCAGTCAGAGGAGATGCCCCCTCGTAGCTGGTGGAGCTGCGCATGTGCACCCAGAGGAATTGCCCCCTAGTAGCTTGTATAGCTGCGCATGTGAAGCCAGAGGAGGTGCCCCCTCTTAGCTGGTGTGTCTGCGCATGTGCAGGAAGAGGAACTGCACCCTAGTAGCTTGTATACCTGCGCATGTGCAGCCAGAGGAGGTGCCCCATCCTAGCTGGTGGAGCTGCGCATGTGCAGGAAGAGGATCTGCCCCCTCGTAGCTGGTGGAGCTGCGCATGTGCAGGAAGCGGAACTGCGCATGTTCAGCCAGAGGAGCTCCCCCTAGTAGCTGGTGGAGCTTCGCATGTGCAGTCAGAGGAGCTGCTCCCTCATAGCTGGTGGAGCTGCGCATGTGCAGCCAGAGGAGCTGCCCCCCTCCTAGCTGGTGGGTCTCCCCATGTGCAGGAAGAGGAACTGCCCCCTAGTAGCTGGTGGAGCTGCGCATGTGCAGCCAGAGGAGATCCCCCTAGTAGCTGGTGGAGCTGCGCAAATGCAGCCAGAGGGGCTGCCCCCTCGTAGCTGGTGGAGCTGCGCATGTGCAGCCAGAGGAGCTCTCTCCTAGTAGCTTGTATAGCTGCTCATGTGCAGTCAGAGGGGCTGCCCCATCGTAGCTGGTGAATCTGCGCATGCGCAGCCAGAGGAGCTGCCCCTAGTAGCTGGTGGAGCTGCTCAAGTGCAGCCAGAGTGGCTGCCCACTCGTAGCTGGTGGGTCTGCGCATGTGCAGGCAGAGGAACTGCGCATGTGCAGCCAGAGGAGCTCCCCCTAGTAGCTTGTATAGCTGCGCATGTGCAGTCAGAGGAGCTGCCCCCTAGTAGCTTGTATAGCTGCGCATGTGCAGTCAGAGGAGCTGCCCCCCTCCTAGCTGGTGGAGCTGCGCATGTGCAGCCAGAGGAACTGCCCCCCTCGTAGCTGGTGGAGCTGCGCATGTGCAGGAAGCGGAACTGCGCATGTTCAGCCAGAGGAGCTCCCCCTAGTAGCTGGTGGAGCTTCGCATGTGCAGTCAGAGGAGCTGCTCCCTCATAGCTGGTGGAGCTGCGCATGTGCAGCCAGAGGAGCTGCCCCCCTCCTAGCTGGTGGGTCTGCCCATGTGCAGGAAGAGGAACTGCACCCTAGTAGCTTGTATAGCTGCGCATGTGCAGCCAGAGGAACTGCCCCTAGTAGCTTGTATAGCTGCGCATGTGCAGTCAGAGGAGCTGCCCCCCTCCTAGCTGGTGGAGCTGCGCATGTGCAGCCAGAGGAACTGCCCCCCTCGTAGCTGGTGGAGCTGCCCATGTGCAGTCAGAGGAGTTGCCCTCTCCTAGCTGGTGGGTCTCCGCATGTGCAGGAAGAGGAACTGTCCCCTAGTAGCTTGTATACCTGCGCATGTGCAGCAGAGGTGGTGCCCCCCTTCTAGCTGGTGGAGCGGCGCATGTGCAGTCAGAGCAGCTGCCCGCCTCCTAGCTGGTGGAGCTGCGCATGTGCAGTCAGAGGAGCTTCCCCTAGTAGCTGGTGGAGCTGCGCAAGTGCAGCCAGAGGGGCTGCCTCCTC
This sequence comes from Notamacropus eugenii, assembly GCF_028372415.1. Lineage (NCBI taxonomy): Eukaryota > Metazoa > Chordata > Mammalia > Diprotodontia > Macropodidae > Notamacropus > Notamacropus eugenii. Next base: position 29,165 of record NW_027325156.1, read on the forward strand.
GTAGCTGGTGGAGCTGCGCATGTGCAGTCAGAGGAGCTGCTCCCTCCTAGCTGGTGGGTGTGCGCATGTGCAGGAAGAGGAACTGCCCCCTAGTAGCTTGTATACCTGCGCATGTGCAGGAGAGGAGGTGCCCCCTCCTAGCTGGGGAGTGTGCGCAAGTGCAGAAAGAGGAACTGCGCATGTGCAGCCAGAGGAGCTCCCCCTAGTAGCTTGTATAGCTGCGCATGTGCAGCAAGAGGAACTGCCCCCTAGTAGCTTGTATAGGTGCGCATGTGCAGTCAGAGGAGCTGCTCCCTCATAGCTGGTGGAGCTGCGCATATGCAGCCAGACGAGCTGCCCCCTAGTAGCTTGTATAGCTGCGCATGTGCAGCCAGAGGAGCTGCCCCCCTCCTAGCTGGTGGAGCTGCGCATGTGCAGCGAGAGGAACTGCCCCCTAGTAGCTTGTATAGCTGCGCATGTGCAGTCAGAGGAGCTGCACCACTACTAGCTGGTGGAGCTGCGCATGTGTAGGCAGAGGAACTGCGCATGTGCAGCCAGAGGAACTGGCCCCTACTAGCTTGTATAGCTGCGCATGTGCAGTCAGAGCAGCTGCCCCCCCTCCTAGCTGGTGGAGCTCCGCATGTGCAGTCAGATGAGCTGCCCCTAGTAGCTGGTGGAGCTGCGCAAGTGCAGGCAGAGGGGCTGCCCCCTAGTAGCTGGTGGAGCTGCGCATGTGCAGTCAGAGGAGCGGCTCCCTCATAGCTGGTGGAGCTGCGCATGTGCAGCCAGAGGAGCTGCCCCTAGTAGCTGGTGGAGCTGGGCAAGTGCAGCCAGAGGGGCTGCCTCCTCGTAGCTGGTGGAGCTGCGCATGTGCAGTCAGAGGAGCTGCTCCCTCATAGCTGGTGGAGCTGCGCATGTGCAGTCAGAGGAGGTGCCCCTTCCTAGCTTGTGGGTCTGCGCATGTGCAGGAAGAGGTACTGCCCCCTATTAGCTTGTATACCTGCGCATGTGCAGCGAGCGGAGGTGCCCCATCCTAGCTGGTGGGTCTGCGCCTGTGCAGGAAGAGGAACTGCCCCCTAGTAGCTTGTATAGCTGCGCATGTGCAGCCAGAGGAGCTGCCCCCCTCCTAGCTGGTGGAGCTGCGCATGTGCAGCGAGAGGAACTGCCCCCTAGTAGCTTGTATAGCTGCGCATGTGCAGTCAGAGGAGCTGCACCCCTCCTAGCTGGTGGAGCTGCGCATGTGTAGGCAGAGCAACTGCGCATGTGCAGCCAGAGGAACTGGCCCCTACTAGCTTGTATAGCTGCGCATGTGCAGTCAGAGCAGCTGCCCCCCTCCTAGCTGGTGGAGCTGCGCATGTGCAGTCAGAGGAGCTGCCCCTAGTAGCTGGTGGAGCTGCGCATGTGCAGCCAGAGGAACTGCCCCCCTCGTAGCTGGTGGAGCTGCGCATGTGCAGTCAGAGGAGTTGCCCTCTCCTAGCTGGTGGGTCTCCGCATGTGCAGGAAGAGGAACTGTCCCCTAGTAGCTTGTATACCTGCGCATGTGCAGCAGAGGAGGTGCCCCCCTCCTAGCTGGTGGAGCGGCGCATGTGCAGTCAGAGCAGCTGCCCGCCTCCTAGCTGGTGGAGCTGCGCATGTGCAGTCAGAGGAGCTTCCCCTAGTAGCTGGTGGAGCTGCGCAAGTGCAGCCAGAGGGGCTGCCTCCTCGTAGCTGGTGGAGCTGCGCATGTGCAGTCAGAGGAGCAGCTCCCTCCTAGCTGGTGGGTGTGCGCATGTGCAGGAAGAGGAACTGCCCCCTAGTAGCTTGTATACCTGCGCATGTGCAGGAGAGGAGGTGCCCCCTCCTAGCTGGGGAGTGTGCGCAAGTGCAGAAAGAGGAACTGCGCATGTGCAGCCAGAGGAGCTCCCCCTAGTAGCTTGTATAGCTGCGCATGTGCAGCCAGAGGAACTGCCCCCTAGTAGCTTGTATAGCTGCGCATGTGCAGTCAGAGGAGCTGCTCCCTCATAGCTGGTGGAGCTGCGCATATGCAGCCAGACGAGCTGCCCCCTCCTAGCTGGTGGGTCTGCGCATATGCAGGAAGAGGAACTGCCCCCTAGTAGCTTGTATAGCTGCGCATGTGCAGGAGAGGTGGTGCCCCCCTCCTAGCTGGTGGAGCTGCGCATGTGCAGCGAGAGGAACTGCCCCCTCGTAGCTTGTATAGCTGCGCATGTGCCGGAGAGGAGGTGCCCCCTCCTAGCTGGGGAGTGTGCGCAAGTGCAGAAAGAGGAACTGCGCATGTGCAGCCAGAGTAGCTCCCCCTAGTAGCTTGTATAGCTGCGCATGTGCAGCCAGAGGAACTGACCCCGAGTAGCTTGTATAGCTGCGCATGTGCAGTCAGAGGAGCTGCCCCCCCTCCTAGCTGGTGGAGCTGCGCATGTGCAGCCAGAGGAACTGCCCCCCTCATAGCTGGTGGAGCTGCGCATGTGCAGTCAGAGGAGATGCCCCCTCCTAGCTGGTGGAGCTGCGCATGTGCAGTCAGAGGAGCTGCCCCTAGTAGCTGGTGGAGCTGCGCAAGTGCAGCCAGAGGGGCTGCCTCCTCGTAGCTGGTGGAGCTGCGCATGTGCAGTCAGAGGAGCTGCTCCCTCCTAGCTGGTGGGTGTGCGCATGTACAGGAAGAGGAACTGCCCCTTAGTAGCTTGTATACCTGCGCATGTGCAGGAGAGGAGGTGCCCCCTCCTAGCTGGGGAGTGTGCGCAAGTGCAGAAAGAGGAACTGCGCATGTGCAGCCAGAGGAACTGCCCCCTATAAGCTTGTATAGCTGCGCATGTGCAGCCAGAGGGGCTGCCCACTCGTAGCTGGTGGGTCTGCGCATGTGCAGGAAGGGGAACTGCGCATGTGCAGCCAGAGGAGCTCCCCCTAGTAGCTTGTATAGCTGCGCATGTGCAGCCAGAGGAACTGCCCCCTAGTAGCTTGAATAGCTGCGCATGTGCAGTCAGAGGAGCTGCCCCCCCTCGTAGCTGGTGAAGCTGCGCATGTGCAGTCAGAGGAGATGCCCTCTCGTAGCTGGTGGAGCTGCGCATGTGCACCCAGAGGAACTGCCCCCTAGTAGCTTGTATAGCTGCGCATGTGAAGCCAGAGGAGGTGCCCCATCCTAGCTGGTGGAGCTGCGCATGTGCAGCAAGAGGAACTGCCCCCTAGTAGCTTGTATAGCTGCGCATGTGCAGTCAGAGCAGCTTCCCCCCTTCTAGCTGGTGGAGCTGCGCATGTGCAGGCAGAGGAAATGCCCCTAGTAGCTGGTGGAGCTGCGCAAGTGCAGCCAGAGGGGCTGCCCCCTCGTAGCTGGTGGAGCTGCGCATGTGCAGTCAGAGGAGCTGCTCCCTCATAGCTGGTGGAGCTGCGCATGTGCAGCCAGAGGAGCTTCCCTAGTAGCTGGTGGAGCTGCGCAAGTGCAGCCAGAGGGGCTGCCTCCTCGTAGCTGGTGGAGCTTCGCATGTGCAGTCAGAGGAGCTGCTCCCTCATAGCTGGTGGAGCTGCGCATGTGCAGCCAGAGGAGCTGCCCCCCTCCTAGCTGGTGGGTCTGCGCATGTGCAGGAAGAGGAACTGCCCCCTAGTAGCTGGTGGAGCTGCGCATGTGCAGCCAGAGGAGCTCCCCCTAGTAGCTGGTGGAGCTGCGCAAATGCAGCCAGAGGGGCTGCCCCTCGTAGCTGGTGGAGCTGCGCATGTGCAGCCAGAGGAGCTCTCCCCTAGTAGCTTGTATAGCTGCGCATGTGCAGCCAGAGGAGCTGCCCCCCTCCTAGCTGGTGGAGCTGCGCATGTGCAGCGAGAGGAACTGCCCCCTAGTAGCTTGTATAGCTGCGCATGTGCAGTCAGAGGAGCTGCAACCCTCCTAGCTGGTGGAGCTGCGCATGTGTAGGCAGAGGAACTGCGCATGTGCAGCCAGAGGAACTGGCCCCTACTAGCTTGTATAGCTGCGCATGTGCAGTCAGAGCAGCTACCCCCCTCCTAGCTGGTGGAGCTGCGCATGTGCAGCCAGAGGGGCTGCCCCATCGTAGCTGGTGAATCTGCGCATGTGCAGCCAGAGGAGCTGCCCCTAGTAGCTGGTGGAGCTGCTCAAGTGCAGCCAGAGTGGCTGCCCACTCGTAGCTGGTGGGTCTGCGCATGTGCAGGCAGAGGAACTGCGCATGTGCAGCCAGAGGAGCTCCCCCAAGTAGCTTGTATAGCTGCGCATGTGCAGGAGAGGAGGTGCCCCCTCCTAGCTGGGGAGTGTGCGCAAGTGCAGAAAGAGGAACTGCGCATGTGCAGCCAGAGTAGCTCCCCCTAGTAGCTTGTATAGCTGCGCATGTGCAGCCAGAGGAACTGACCCCTAGTAGCTTGTATAGCTGCGCATGTGCAGTCAGAGGAGCTGCCCCCCCTCCTAGCTGGTGGAGCTGCGCATGTGCAGCCAGAGGAACTGCCCCCCTCATAGCTGGTGGAGCTGCGCATGTGCAGTCAGAGGAGATGCCCCCTCCTAGCTGGTGGAGCTGCGCATGTGCAGTCAGAGGAGCTGCCCCTAGTAGCTGGTGGAGCTGCGCAAGTGCAGCCAGAGGGGCTGCCTCCTCGTAGCCGGTGGAGCTGCGCATGTGCAGTCAGAGGAGCTGCTCCCTCCTAGCTGGTGGGTGTGCGCATGTACAGGAAGAGGAACTGCCCCCTAGTAGCTTGTATACCTGCGCATGTGCAGGAGAGGAGGTGCCCCCTCCTAGCTGGGGAGTGTGCGCAAGTGCAGAAAGAGGAACTGCGCATGTGCAGCCAGAGGAGCTCCCCCTAGTAGCTTGTATAGCTGCGCATGTGCAGCCAGAGGACCTCCCCCTAGTAGCTTGTATAGCTGCGCATGTGCAGCCAGAGGACCTGCCCCCTAGTAGGTTGTATAGCTGCGCATGTGCAGTCAGAGGAGCTGCTCCCTCCTAGCTTGTGGGTCTGCGCATGTGCAGGAAGAGGAACTGCCCCCTAGTAGCTTGTATAGCTGCGCATGTGCAGCCAGAGGAGCTGCGCCCCTCCTAGCTGGTGGAGCTGCGCATGTGCAGCGAGAGGAACTGCCCCCTAGTAGCTTGTATAGCTGCGCATGTGCAGTCAGAGGAGCTGCACCCCTCCTAGCTGGTGGAGCTGCGCATGTGTAGGCAGAGGAACTGCGCATGTGCAGCCACAGGAACTGGCCCCTACTAGCTTGTATAGCTGCGCATGTGCAGTCAGAGGAGCTGCACCCCTCCTAGCTGGTGGAGCTGCGCATGTGTAGGCAGAGGAACTGCGCATGTGCAGCCAGAGGAACTGCCCCCTAGTAGCTTGTATAGCTGCGCATGTGCAGTCAGAGGAGCTGCCCCCCTCCTAGCTGGTGGAGCTGCGCATGTGCAGCCAGACCAGTTGCCCCCTAGTAGCTTGTATAGCTGCGCATGTGCAGTCAGAGGAGCTGCCCCCCCTCGTAGCTGGTGGAGCTGCGCATGTGCAGGAAAAGGAGGTGCCCCTAGTAGCTTGTATAGCTGCGCATGTGCAACCAGAGGGGCTGCCCACTCGTACCTGGTGGGTCTGTGCATGTGTAGGCAGAGGAACTGCGCATGTGCAGCCAGAGGATCTGCCCCCTACAAGCTTGTATAGCTGCGCATGTGCAGCCAGAGTTGCTGCCCACTCGTAGCTGGTGGGTCTGCGCATGTGCAGGAAGGGGAACTGCGCATGTGCAGCCAGAGGAGCTCCCACTAGTAGCTTGTATAGCTGCGCATGTGCAGCCAGAGGAACTGTCCCCTAGTAGCTTGTATAGCTGCGCATGTGCAGTCAGAGGAGCTGCCCCCCCTCGTAGCTGGTGGAGCTGCGCATGTGCAGTCAGAGGAGCTGCCCCCACGTAGCTGGTGGAGCTGCGCATGTGCAGTCAGAGGAGGTGCCCCTAGTAGCTTGTATAGCTGCGCATGTGCAGTCAGAGGAGCTGCTCCCTCATAGCTGGTGGAGGTGCGCATATGCAGCCAGACGAGCTGCCCCCTAGTAGCTTGTATAGCTGCGCATGTGCAGTCAGAGGAGCTGCCCCCCCTCGTAGCTGGTGGAGCTGCGCATGTGCAGTCAGAGGAGCTGCCCCCCTCGTAGCTGGTGGAGCTGTGCATGTGCAGTCAGAGGAGGTGCCCCTAGTAGCTTGTATAGCTGCGCATGTGCAGCCAGAGGGGCTGCCCACTCGTAGCTGGTGGGTCTGCGCATGTGTAGGCAGAGGAACTGCCCATGTGCAGTCAGAGCAGCTGCCCCCCTCCTAGCTGGTGGAGCTGCGCATGTGCAGTCAGAGGAGCTGCCCCTAGTAGCTGGTGGAGCTGCGCATGTGCAGCCAGAGGAACTGCCCCCCTCGTAGCTGGTGGAGCTGCGCATGTGCATTCAGAGGAGTTGCCCTCTCCTAGCTGGTGGGTCTCCGCATGTGCAGGAAGAGGAACTGTCCCCTAGTAGCTTGTATACCTGCGCATGTGCAGCAGAGGAGGTGCCCCCCTCCTAGCTGGTGGAGCGGCGCATGTGCAGTCAGAGCAGCTGCCCGCCTCCTAGCTGGTGGAGCTGCGCATGTGCAGTCAGAGGAGCTTCCCCTAGTAGTTGGTGGAGCTGCGCAAGTGCAGCCAGAGGGGCTGCCTCCTCGTAGCTGGTGGAGCTGCGCATGTGCAGTCAGAGGAGCAGCTCCCTCCTAGCTGGTGGGTGTGCGCATGTGCAGGAAGAGGAACTGCCCCCTAGTAGCTTGTATACCTGCGCATGTGCAGGAGAGGAGGTGCCCCCTCCTAGCTGGGGAGTGTGCGCAAGTGCAGAAAGAGGAACTGCGCATGTGCAGCCAGAGGAGCTCCCCCTAGTAGCTTGTATAGCTGCTCATGTGCAGCCAGAGGAACTGCCCCCTAGTAGCTTGTATAGCTGCGCATGTGCAGTCAGAGGAGCTGCTCCCTCATAGCTGGTGGAGCTGCGCATATGCAGCCAGACGAGCTGCCCCCTCCTAGCTGGTGGGTCTGCGCATATGCAGGAAGAGGAACTGCCCCCTAGTAGCTTGTATAGCTGCGCATGTGCAGGAGAGGAGGTGCCCCCCTCCTAGCTGGTGGAGCTGCGCATGTGCAGCGAGAGGAACTGCCCCCTAGTAGCTTGTATAGCTGCGCATGTGCCGGAGAGGAGGTGCCCCCTCCTAGCTGGGGAGTGTGCGCAAGTGCAGAAAGAGGAACTGCGCATGTGCAGCCAGAGTAGCTCCCCCTAGTAGCTTGTATAGCTGCGCATGTGCAGCCAGAGGAACTGACCCCTAGTAGCTTGTATAGCTGCGCATGTGCAGTCAGAGGAGCTGCCCCCCCTCCTAGCTGGTGGAGCTGCGCATGTGCAGCCAGAGGAACTGCCCCCCTCATAGCTGGTGGAGCTGCGCATGTGCAGTCAGAGGAGATGCCCCCCTCCTAGCTGGTGGAGCTGCGCATGTGCAGTCAGAGGAGCTGCCCCTAGTAGCTGGTGGAGCTGCGCAAGTGCAGCCAGAGGGGCTGCCTCCTCGTAGCTGGTGGAGCTGCGCATGTGCAGTCAGAGGAGCTGCTCCCTCCTAGCTGGTGGGTGTGCGCATGTACAGGAAGAGGAACTGCCCCCTAGTAGCTTGTATACCTGCGCATGTGCAGGAGAGGAGGTGCCCCCTCCTAGCTGGGGAGTGTGCGCAAGTGCAGAAAGAGGAACTGCGCATGTGCAGCCAGAGGAACTGCCCCCTATAAGCTTGTATAGCTGCGCATGTGCAGCCAGAAGGGCTGCCCACTCGTAGCTGGTGGGTCTGCGCATGTGCAGGAAGGGGAACTGCCCCCCTAGTAGCTTGTATAGCGGCGCATGTGCAGTCAGAGCAGCTTCCCCCCTTCTAGCTGGTGGAGCTGCGCATGTGCAGGCAGAGGAAATGCCCCTAGTAGCTGGTGGAGCTGCGCAAGTGCAGCCAGAGGGGCTGCCCCCTCGTAGCTGGTGGAGCTGCGCATGTGCAGTCAGAGGAGCTGCTCCCTCATAGCTGGTGGAGCTGCGCATGTGCAGCCAGAGGAGCTTCCCTAGTAGCTGGTGGAGCTGCGCAAGTGCAGCCAGAGGGGCTGCCTCCTCGTAGCTGGTGGAGCTTCGCATGTGCAGTCAGAGGAGCTGCTCCCTCATAGCTGGTGGAGCTGCGCATGTGCAGCCAGAGGAGCTGCCCCCCTCCTAGCTGGTGGGTCTGCGCATGTGCAGGAAGAGGAACTGCCCCCTAGTAGCTGGTGGAGCTGCGCATGTGCAGCCAGAGGAGCTCCCCCTAGTAGCTGGTGGAGCTGCGCAAATGCAGCCAGAGGGGCTGCCCCTCGTAGCTGGTGGAGATGCGCATGTGCAGCCAGAGGAGCTCTCCCCTAGTAGCTTGTATAGCTGCGCATGTGCAGCCAGAGGAGCTGCCCCCCTCCTAGCTGGTGGAGCTGCGCATGTGCAGCGAGAGGAACTGCCCCCTAGTAGCTTGTATAGCTGCGCATGTGCAGTCAGAGGAGCTGCAACCCTCCTAGCTGGTGGAGCTGCGCATGTGTAGGCAGAGGAACTGCGCATGTGCAGCCAGAGGAACTGGCCCCTACTAGCTTGTATAGCTGCGCATGTGCAGTCAGAGCTGCTACCCCCCTCCTAGCTGGTGGAGCTGCGCATGTGCAGCCAGAGGGGCTGCCCCATCGTAGCTGGTGAATCTGCGCATGTGCAGCCAGAGGAGCTGCCCCTAGTAGCTGGTGGAGCTGCTCAAGTGCAGCCAGAGTGGCTGCCCACTCGTAGCTGGTGGGTCTGCGCATGTGCAGGCAGAGGAACTGCGCATGTGCAGCCAGAGGAGCTCCCCCTAGTAGCTTGTATAGCTGCGCATGTGCAGGAGAGGAGGTGCCCCCTCCTAGCTGGGGAGTGTGCGCAAGTGCAGAAAGAGGAACTGCGCATGTGCAGCCAGAGTAGCTCCCCCTAGTAGCTTGTATAGCTGCGCATGTGCAGCCAGAGGAACTGACCCCTAGTAGCTTGTATAGCTGCGCATGTGCAGTCAGAGGAGCTGCCCCCCCTCCTAGCTGGTGGAGCTGCGCATGTGCAGCCAGAGGAACTGCCCCCCTCATAGCTGGTGGAGCTGCGCATGTGCAGTCAGAGGAGATGCCCCCTCCTAGCTGGTGGAGCTGCGCATGTGCAGTCAGAGGAGCTGCCCCTAGTAGCTGGTGGAGCTGCGCAAGTGCAGCCAGAGGGGCTGCCTCCTCGTAGCCGGTGGAGCTGCGCATGTGCAGTCAGAGGAGCTGCTCCCTCCTAGCTGGTGGGTGTGCGCATGTACAGGAAGAGGAACTGCCCCCTAGTAGCTTGTATACCTGCGCATGTGCAGGAGAGGAGGTGCCCCCTCCTAGCTGGGGAGTGTGCGCAAGTGCAGAAAGAGGAACTGCGCATGTGCAGCCAGAGGAGCTCCCCCTAGTAGCTTGTATAGCTGCGCATGTGCAGCCAGAGGACCTCCCCCTAGTAGCTTGTATAGCTGCGCATGTGCAGCCAGAGGACCTGCCCCCTAGTAGGTTGTATAGCTGCGCATGTGCAGTCAGAGGAGCTGCTCCCTCCTAGCTGGTGGGTCTGCGCATGTGCAGGAAGAGGAACTGCCCCCTAGTAGCTTGTATAGCTGCGCATGTGCAGCCAGAGGAGCTGCGCCCCTCCTAGCTGGTGGAGCTGCGCATGTGCAGCGAGAGGAACTGCCCCCTAGTAGCTTGTATAGCTGCGCATGTGCAGTCAGAGGAGCTGCACCCCTCCTAGCTGGTGGAGCTGCGCATGTGTAGGCAGAGGAACTGCGCATGTGCAGCCACAGGAACTGGCCCCTACTAGCTTGTATAGCTGCGCATGTGCAGTCAGAGGAGCTGCACCCCTCCTAGCTGGTGGAGCTGCGCATGTGTAGGCAGAGGAACTGCGCATGTGCAGCCAGAGGAACTGCCCCCTAGTAGCTTTTATAGCTGCGCATGTGCAGTCAGAGGAGCTGCCCCCCTCCTAGCTGGTGGAGCTGCGCATGTGCAGCCAGACCAGTTGCCCCCTAGTAGCTTGTATAGCTGCGCATGTGCAGTCAGAGGAGCTGCCCCCCCTCGTAGCTGGTGGAGCTGCGCATGTGCAGGAAAAGGAGGTGCCCCTAGTAGCTTGTATAGCTGCGCATGTGCAACCAGAGGGGCTGCCCACTCGTACCTGGTGGGTCTGTGCATGTGTAGGCAGAGGAACTGCGCATGTGCAGCCAGAGGATCTGCCCCCTACAAGCTTGTATAGCTGCGCATGTGCAGCCAGAGGGGCTGCCCACTCGTAGCTGGTGGGTCTGCGCATGTGCAGGAAGGGGAACTGCGCATGTGCAGCCAGAGGAGCTCCCACTAGTAGCTTGTATAGCTGCGCATGTGCAGCCAGAGGAACTGCCCCCTAGTAGCTTGTATAGCTGCGCATGTGCAGTCAGAGGAGCTGCCCCCCCTCGTAGCTGGTGGAGCTGCGCATGTGCAGTCAGAGGAGCTGCCCCCACGTAGCTGGTGGAGCTGCGCATGTGCAGTCAGAGGAGGTGCCCCTAGTAGCTTGTATAGCTGCGCATGTGCAGTCAGAGGAGCTGCTCCCTCATAGCTGGTGGAGGTGCGCATATGCAGCCAGACGAGCTGCCCCCTAGTAGCTTGTATAGCTGCGCATGTGCAGTCAGAGGAGCTGCCCCCCCTCGTAGCTGGTGGAGCTGCGCATGTGCAGTCAGAGGAGCTGCCCCCCTCGTAGCTGGTGGAGCTGCGCATGTGCAGTCAGAGGAGTTGCCCTCTCCTAGCTGGTGGGTCTCCGCATGTGCAGGAAGAGGAACTGTCCCCTAGTAGCTTGTATACCTGCGCATGTGCAGCAGAGGAGGTGCCCCCCTCCTAGCTGGTGGAGCGGCGCATGTGCAGTCAGAGCAGCTGCCCGCCTCCTAGCTGGTGGAGCTGCGCATGTGCAGTCAGAGGAGCTTCCCCTAGTAGCTGGTGGAGCTGCGCAAGTGCAGCCAGAGGGGCTGCCTCCTCGTAGCTGGTGGAGCTGCGCATGTGCAGTCAGAGGAGCAGCTCCCTCCTAGCTGGTGGGTGTGCGCATGTGCAGGAAGAGGAACTGCCCCCTAGTAGCTTGTATACCTGCGCATGTGCAGGAGAGGAGGTGCCCCCTCCTAGCTGGGGAGTGTGCGCAAGTGCAGAAAGAGGAACTGCGCATGTGCAGCCAGAGGAGCTCCCCCTAGTAGCTTGTATAGCTGCTCATGTGCAGCCAGAGGAACTGCCCCCTAGTAGCTTGTATAGCTGCGCATGTGCAGTCAGAGGAGCTGCTCCCTCATAGCTGGTGGAGCTGCGCATATGCAGCCAGACGAGCTGCCCCCTCCTAGCTGGTGGGTCTGCGCATATGCAGGAAGAGGAACTGCCCCCTAGTAGCTTGTATAGCTGCGCATGTGCAGGAGAGGAGGTGCCCCCCTCCTAGCTGGTGGAGCTGCGCATGTGCAGCGAGAGGAACTGCCCCCTAGTAGCTTGTATAGCTGCGCATGTGCCGGAGAGGAGGTGCCCCCTCCTAGCTGGGGAGTGTGCGCAAGTGCAGAAAGAGGAACTGCGCATGTGCAGCCAGAGTAGCTCCCCCTAGTAGCTTGTATAGCTGCGCATGTGCAGCCAGAGGAACTGACCCCTAGTAGCTTGTATAGCTGCGCATGTGCAGTCAGAGGAGCTGCCCCCCCTCCTAGCTGGTGGAGCTGCGCATGTGCAGCCAGAGGAACTGCCCCCCTCATAGCTGGTGGAGCTGCGCATGTGCAGTCAGAGGAGATGCCCCCTCCTAGCTGGTGGAGCTGCGCATGTGCAGTCAGAGGAGCTGCCCCTAGTAGCTGGTGGGTGTGCGCATGTACAGGAAGAGGAACTGCCCCCTAGTAGCTTGTATACCTGCGCATGTGCAGGAGAGGAGGTGCCCCCTCCTAGCTGGGGAGTGTGCGCAAGTGCAGAAAGAGGAACTGCGCATGTGCAGCCAGAGGAACTGCCCCCTATAAGCTTGTATAGCTGCGCATGTGCAGCCAGAAGGGCTGCCCACTCGTAGCTGGTGGGTCTGCGCATGTGCAGGAAGGGGAACTGCGCATGTGCAGCCAGAGGAGCTCCCCCTAGTAGCTTGTATAGCTGCGCATGTGCAGCCAGAGGAACTGCCCCCTAGTAGCTTGTATAGCTGCGCATGTGCAGTCAGAGGAGCTGCCCCCCCTCGTAGCTGGTGAAGCTGCGCATGTGCAGTCAGAGGAGATGCCCCCTCGTAGCTGGTGGAGCTGCGCATGTGCACCCAGAGGAACTGCCCCCTAGTAGCTTGTATAGCTGCGCATGTGAAGCCAGAGGAGGTGCCCCATCCTAGCTGGTGGAGCTGCGCATGTGCAGCAAGAGGAACTGCCCCCTAGTAGCTTGTATAGCTGCGCATGTGCAGTCAGAGCAGCTTCCCCCCTTCTAGCTGGTGGAGCTGCGCATGTGCAGGCAGAGGAAATGCCCCTAGTAGCTGGTGGAGCTGCGCAAGTGCAGCCAGAGGGGCTGCCCCCTCGTAGCTGGTGGAGCTGCGCATGTGCAGTCAGAGGAGCTGCTCCCTCATAGCTGGTGGAGCTGCGCATGTGCAGCCAGAGGAGCTTCCCTAGTAGCTGGTGGAGCTGCGCAAGTGCAGCCAGAGGGGCTGCCTCCTCGTAGCTGGTGGAGCTTCGCATGTGCAGTCAGAGGAGCTGCTCCCTCATAGCTGGTGGAGCTGCGCATGTGCAGCCAGAGGAGCTGCCCCCCTCCTAGCTGGTGGGTCTGCGCATGTGCAGGAAGAGGAACTGCCCCCTAGTAGCTGGTGGAGCTGCGCATGTGCAGCCAGAGGAGCTCCCCCTAGTAGCTGGTGGAGCTGCGCAAATGCAGCCAGAGGGGCTGCCCCTCGTAGCTGGTGGAGCTGCGCATGTGCAGCCAGAGGAGCTCTCCCCTAGTAGCTTGTATAGCTGCGCATGTGCAGCCAGAGGAGCTGCCCCCCTCCTAGCTGGTGGAGCTGCGCATGTGCAGCGAGAGGAACTGCCCCCTAGTAGCTTGTATAGCTGCGCATGTGCAGTCAGAGGAGCTGCAACCCTCCTAGCTGGTGGAGCTGCGCATGTGTAGGCAGAGGAACTGCGCATGTGCAGCCAGAGGAACTGGCCCCTACTAGCTTGTATAGCTGCGCATGTGCAGTCAGAGCAGCTACCCCCCTCCTAGCTGGTGGAGCTGCGCATGTGCAGCCAGAGGGGCTGCCCCATCGTAGCTGGTGAATCTGCGCATGTGCAGCCAGAGGAGCTGCCCCTAGTAGCTGGTGGAGCTGCTCAAGTGCAGCCAGAGTGGCTGCCCACTCGTAGCTGGTGGGTCTGCGCATGTGCAGGCAGAGGAACTGCGCATGTGCAGCCAGAGGAGCTCCCCCTAGTAGCTTGTATAGCTGCGCATGTGCAGTCAGAGGAGCTGCCCCCCTCCTAGCTGGTGGAGCTGCGCATGTGCAGCCAGAGGAACTGCCCCCCTCGTAGCTGGTGGAGCTGCGCATGTGCAGTCAGAGGAGTTGCCCTCTCCTAGCTGGTGGGTCTCCGCATGTGCAGGAAGAGGAACTGTCCCCTAGTAGCTTGTATACCTGCGCATGTGCAGCAGAGGAGGTGCCCCCCTCCTAGCTGGTGGAGCGGCGCATGTGCAGTCAGAGCAGCTGCCCGCCTCCTAGCTGGTGGAGCTGCGCATGTGCAGTCAGAGGAGCTTCCCCTAGTAGCTGGTGGAGCTGCGCAAGTGCAGCCAGAGGGGCTGCCTCCTCGTAGCTGGTGGAGCTGCGCATGTGCAGTCAGAGGAGCAGCTCCCTCCTAGCTGGTGGGTGTGCGCATGTGCAGGAAGAGGAACTGCCCCCTAGTAGCTTGTATACCTGCGCATGTGCAGGAGAGGAGGTGCCCCCTCCTAGCTGGGGAGTGTGCGCAAGTGCAGAAAGAGGAACTGCGCATGTGCAGCCAGAGTAGCTCCCCCTAGTAGCTTGTATAGCTGCGCATGTGCAGCCAGAGGAACTGACCCCTAGTAGCTTGTATAGCTGCGCATGTGCAGTCAGAGGAGCTGCCCCCCCTCCTAGCTGGTGGAGCTGCGCATGTGCAGCCAGAGGAACTGCCCCCCTCATAGCTGGTGGAGCTGCGCATGTGCAGTCAGAGGAGATGCCCCCTCCTAGCTGGTGGAGCTGCGCATGTGCAGTCAGAGGAGCTGCCCCTAGTAGCTGGTGGAGCTGCGCAAGTGCAGCCAGAGGGGCTGCCTCCTCGTAGCCGGTGGAGCTGCGCATGTGCAGTCAGAGGAGCTGCTCCCTCCTAGCTGGTGGGTGTGCGCATGTACAGGAAGAGGAACTGCCCCCTAGTAGCTTGTATACCTGCGCATGTGCAGGAGAGGAGGTGCCCCCCTCCTAGCTGGGGAGTGTGCGCAAGTGCAGAAAGAGGAACTGCGCATGTGCAGCCAGAGGAGCTCTCCCTAGTAGCTTGTATAGCTGCGCATGTGCAGCCAGAGGACCTCCCCCTAGTAGCTTGTATAGCTGCGCATGTGCAGCCAGAGGACCTGCCCCCTAGTAGGTTGTATAGCTGCGCATGTGCAGTCAGAGGAGCTGCTCCCTCCTAGCTGGTGGGTCTGCGCATGTGCAGGAAGAGGAACTGCCCCCTAGTAGCTTGTATAGCTGCGCATGTGCAGCCAGAGGAGCTGCGCCCCTCCTAGCTGGTGGAGCTGCGCATGTGCAGCGAGAGGAACTGCCCCCTAGTAGCTTGTATAGCTGCGCATGTGCAGTCAGAGGAGCTGCACCCCTCCTAGCTGGTGGAGCTGCGCATGTGTAGGCAGAGGAACTGCGCATGTGCAGCCACAGGAACTGGCCCCTACTAGCTTGTATAGCTGCGCATGTGCAGTCAGAGGAGCTGCACCACTCCTAGCTGGTGGAGCTGCGCATGTGTAGGCAGAGGAACTGCGCATGTGCAGCCAGAGGAACTGCCCCCTAGTAGCTTGTATAGCTGCGCATGTGCAGTCAGAGGAGCTGCCCCCCTCCTAGCTGGTGGAGCTGCGCATGTGCAGCCAGACCAGTTGCCCCCTAGTAGCTTGTATAGCTGCGCATGTGCAGTCAGAGGAGCTGCCCCCCCTCGTAGCTGGTGGAGCTGCGCATGAGCAGGAAAAGGAGGTGCCCCTAGTAGCTTGTATAGCTGCGCATGTGCAACCAGAGGGGCTGCCCACTCGTACCTGGTGGGTCTGTGCATGTGTAGGCAGAGGAACTGCGCATGTGCAGCCAGAGGATCTGCCCCCTACAAGCTTGTATAGCTGCGCATGTGCAGCCAGAGGGGCTGCCCACTCGTAGCTGGTGGGTCTGCGCATGTGCAGGAAGGGGAACTGCGCATGTGCAGCCAGAGGAGCTCCCACTAGTAGCTTGTATAGCTGCGCATGTGCAGCCAGAGGAACTGCCCCCTAGTAGCTTGTATAGCTGCGCATGTGCAGTCAGAGGAGCTGCCCCCCCTCGTAGCTGGTGGAGCTGCGCATGTGCAGTCAGAGGAGCTGCCCCCACGTAGCTGGTGGAGCTGCGCATGTGCAGTCAGAGGAGGTGCCCCTAGTAGCTTGTATAGCTGCGCATGTGCAGTCAGAGGAGCTGCTCCCTCATAGCTGGTGGAGGTGCGCATATGCAGCCAGACGAGCTGCCCCCTAGTAGCTTGTATAGCTGCGCATGTGCAGTCAGAGGAGCTGCCCCCCCTCGTAGCTGGTGGAGCTGCGCATGTGCAGTCAGAGGAGCTGCCCCCCTCGTAGCTGGTGGAGCTGTGCATGTGCAGTCAGAGGAGGTGCCCCTAGTAGCTTGTATAGCTGCGCATGTGCAGCCAGAGGAGCTCCCCCTAGTAGCTGGTGGAGCTGCGCAAATGCAGCCAGAGGGGCTGCCCCTCGTAGCTGGTGGAGCTGCGCATGTGCAGCCAGAGGAGCTCTCCCCTAGTAGCTTGTATAGCTGCGCATGTGCAGCCAGAGGAGCTGCCCCCCTCCTAGCTGGTGGAGCTGCGCATGTGCAGCGAGAGGAACTGCCCCCTAGTAGCTTGTATAGCTGCGCATGTGCAGTCAGAGGAGCTGCAACCCTCCTAGCTGGTGGAGCTGCGCATGTGTAGGCAGAGGAACTGCGCATGTGCAGCCAGAGGAACTGGCCCCTACTAGCTTGTATAGCTGCGCATGTGCAGTCAGAGCAGCTACCCCCCTCCTAGCTGGTGGAGCTGCGCATGTGCAGCCAGAGGGGCTGCCCCATCGTAGCTGGTGAATCTGCGCATGTGCAGCCAGAGGAGCTGCCCCTAGTAGCTGGTGGAGCTGCTCAAGTGCAGCCAGAGTGGCTGCCCACTCGTAGCTGGTGGGTCTGCGCATGTGCAGGCAGAGGAACTGCGCATGTGCAGCCAGAGGAGCTCCCCCTAGTAGCTTGTATAGCTGCGCATGTGCAGTCAGAGGAGCTGCCCCCCTCCTAGCTGGTGGAGCTGCGCATGTGCAGCCAGAGGAACTGCCCCCCTCGTAGCTGGTGGAGCTGCGCATGTGCAGTCAGAGGAGTTGCCCTCTCCTAGCTGGTGGGTCTCCGCATGTGCAGGAAGAGGAACTGTCCCCTAGTAGCTTGTATACCTGCGCATGTGCAGCAGAGGAGGTGCCCCCCTCCTAGCTGGTGGAGCGGCGCATGTGCAGTCAGAGCAGCTGCCCGCCTCCTAGCTGGTGGAGCTGCGCATGTGCAGTCAGAGGAGCTTCCCCTAGTAGCTGGTGGAGCTGCGCAAGTGCAGCCAGAGGGGCTGCCTCCTCGTAGCTGGTGGAGCTGCGCATGTGCAGTCAGAGGAGCAGCTCCCTCCTAGCTGGTGGGTGTGCGCATGTGCAGGAAGAGGAACTGCCCCCTAGTAGCTTGTATACCTGCGCATGTGCAGGAGAGGAGGTGCCCCCTCCTAGCTGGGGAGTGTGCGCAAGTGCAGAAAGAGGAACTGCGCATGTGCAGCCAGAGTAGCTCCCCCTAGTAGCTTGTATAGCTGCGCATGTGCAGCCAGAGGAACTGACCCCTAGTAGCTTGTATAGCTGCGCATGTGCAGTCAGAGGAGCTGCCCCCCCTCCTAGCTGGTGGAGCTGCGCATGTGCAGCCAGAGGAACTGCCCCCCTCATAGCTGGTGGAGCTGCGCATGTGCAGTCAGAGGAGATGCCCCCTCCTAGCTGGTGGAGCTGCGCATGTGCAGTCAGAGGAGCTGCCCCTAGTAGCTGGTGGAGCTGCGCAAGTGCAGCCAGAGGGGCTGCCTCCTCGTAGCCGGTGGAGCTGCGCATGTGCAGTCAGAGGAGCTGCTCCCTCCTAGCTGGTGGGTGTGCGCATGTACAGGAAGAGGAACTGCCCCCTAGTAGCTTGTATACCTGCGCATGTGCAGGAGAGGAGGTGCCCCCCTCCTAGCTGGGGAGTGTGCGCAAGTGCAGAAAGAGGAACTGCGCATGTGCAGCCAGAGGAGCTCTCCCTAGTAGCTTGTATAGCTGCGCATGTGCAGCCAGAGGACCTCCCCCTAGTAGCTTGTATAGCTGCGCATGTGCAGCCAGAGGACCTGCCCCCTAGTAGGTTGTATAGCTGCGCATGTGCAGTCAGAGGAGCTGCTCCCTCCTAGCTGGTGGGTCTGCGCATGTGCAGGAAGAGGAACTGCCCCCTAGTAGCTTGTATAGCTGCGCATGTGCAGCCAGAGGAGCTGCGCCCCTCCTAGCTGGTGGAGCTGCGCATGTGCAGCGAGAGGAACTGCCCCCTAGTAGCTTGTATAGCTGCGCATGTGCAGTCAGAGGAGCTGCACCCCTCCTAGCTGGTGGAGCTGCGCATGTGTAGGCAGAGGAACTGCGCATGTGCAGCCACAGGAACTGGCCCCTACTAGCTTGTATAGCTGCGCATGTGCAGTCAGAGGAGCTGCACCACTCCTAGCTGGTGGAGCTGCGCATGTGTAGGCAGAGGAACTGCGCATGTGCAGCCAGAGGAACTGCCCCCTAGTAGCTTGTATAGCTGCGCATGTGCAGTCAGAGGAGCTGCCCCCCTCCTAGCTGGTGGAGCTGCGCATGTGCAGCCAGACCAGTTGCCCCCTAGTAGCTTGTATAGCTGCGCATGTGCAGTCAGAGGAGCTGCCCCCCCTCGTAGCTGGTGGAGCTGCGCATGAGCAGGAAAAGGAGGTGCCCCTAGTAGCTTGTATAGCTGCGCATGTGCAACCAGAGGGGCTGCCCACTCGTACCTGGTGGGTCTGTGCATGTGTAGGCAGAGGAACTGCGCATGTGCAGCCAGAGGATCTGCCCCCTACAAGCTTGTATAGCTGCGCATGTGCAGCCAGAGGGGCTGCCCACTCGTAGCTGGTGGGTCTGCGCATGTGCAGGAAGGGGAACTGCGCATGTGCAGCCAGAGGAGCTCCCACTAGTAGCTTGTATAGCTGCGCATGTGCAGCCAGAGGAACTGCCCCCTAGTAGCTTGTATAGCTGCGCATGTGCAGTCAGAGGAGCTGCCCCCCCTCGTAGCTGGTGGAGCTGCGCATGTGCAGTCAGAGGAGCTGCCCCCACGTAGCTGGTGGAGCTGCGCATGTGCAGTCAGAGGAGGTGCCCCTAGTAGCTTGTATAGCTGCGCATGTGCAGTCAGAGGAGCTGCTCCCTCATAGCTGGTGGAGGTGCGCATATGCAGCCAGACGAGCTGCCCCCTAGTAGCTTGTATAGCTGCGCATGTGCAGTCAGAGGAGCTGCCCCCCCTCGTAGCTGGTGGAGCTGCGCATGTGCAGTCAGAGGAGCTGCCCCCCTCGTAGCTGGTGGAGCTGTGCATGTGCAGTCAGAGGAGGTGCCCCTAGTAGCTTGTATAGCTGCGCATGTGCAGCCAGAGGGGCTGCCCACTCGTAGCTGGTGGGTCTGCGCATGTGTAGGCAGAGGAACTGCCCATGTGCAGTCAGAGCAGCTGCCCCCCTCCTAGCTGCTGGAGCTGCGCATGTGCAGGAAGAGGAACTGCCCCCCTCATAGCGGGTGGAGCTGCGCATGTGCAGTCAGAGGAGATGCCCCCTCGTAGCTGGTGGAGCTGCGCATGTGCACCCAGAGGAATTGCCCCCTAGTAGCTTGTATAGCTGCGCATGTGAAGCCAGAGGAGGTGCCCCCTCTTAGCTGGTGGGTCTGCGCATGTGCAGGAAGAGGAACTGCACCCTAGTAGCTTGTATACCTGCGCATGTGCAGCCAGAGGAGGTGCCCCATCCTAGCTGTTGGAGCTGCGCATGTGCAGGAAGAGGATCTGCCCCCTCGTAGCTGGTGGAGCTGCGCATGTGCAGGAAGCGGAACTGCGCATGTTCAGCCAGAGGAGCTCCCCCTAGTAGCTGGTGGAGCTTCGCATGTGCAGTCAGAGGAGCTGCTCCCTCCTAGCTGGTGGAGCTGCGCATGTGCAGTCAGAGGAGCTGCACCCCTCCTAGCTGGTGGAGCTGCGCATGTGTAGGCAGAGGAACTGCGCATGTGCAGCCAAAGGAACTGGCCCCTACTAGCTTGTATAGCTGCGCATGTGCAGTCAGAGCAGCTGCCCCCCTCCTAGCTGGTGGAGGTGCGCATGTGCAGTCAGAGGAGCTGCCCCTAGTAGCTGGTGGAGCTGCGCAAGTGCAGCCAGAGGGGCTGCCCCCTCGTAGCTGGTGGAGCTGCGCATGTGCAGTCAGAGGAGCTGCTCCCTCATAACTGGTGGAGCTGCGCATGTGCAGCCAGAGGAGCTGCCCCTAGTAGCTGGTGGAGCTGCGCAAGGGCAGCCAGAGGGGCTGCCTCCTCGTAGCTGGTGGAGCTGCGCATGTGCAGTCAGAGGAGCTGCTCCCTCCCAGCTGGTGGGTGTGCGCATGTGCAGGAAGAGGAACTGCCCCCTAGTAGCTTGTATACCTGCGCATGTGCAGGAGAGAAGGTGCCCCCTCCTAGCTGGGGAGTGTGCGCAAGTGCAGAAAGAGGAACTGCGCATGTGCAGCCAGAGGAGCTCCCCCTAGTAGCTTGTATAGCTGCGCATGTGCAGCCAGAGGAACTGTCCCCTAGTAGCTTGTATAGCTGCGCATGTGCAGTCAGAGGAGCTGCATCCTCATAGCTGGTGGAGCTGCGCATATGCAGCCAGACGAGCTGCCCCCTCCTAGCTGGTGGGTCTGCGCATATGCAGGAAGAATAACTGCCCCCTAGTAGCTTGTATAGCTGCGCATGTGCAGCCAGAGGAGCTGCCCCCCTCCTAGCTGGTGGAGCTGCGCATGTGCAGCGAGAGGAACTGCCCCCTAGTAGCTTGTATAGCTGCGCATGTGCAGTCAGAGGAGCTGCACCCCTCCTAGCTGGTGGAGCTGCGCATGTGTAGGCAGAGCAACTGCGCATGTGCAGCCAGAGGAACTGGCCCCTACTAGCTTGTATAGCTGCGCATGTGCAGTCAGAGCAGCTGCCCCCCTCCTAGCTGGTGGAGCTGCGCATGTGCAGTCAGAGGAGCTGCCCCTAGTAGCTGGTGGAGCTGCACAAGTGCAGCCAGAGGGGCTGCCCGCTAGTAGCTGGTGGAGCTGCGCATGTGCAGCCAGAGGAGGTGCCCCTTCCTAGCTGGTGGGTCTGCGCATGTGCAGGAAGAGGTACTGCCCACTAGTAGCTTGTATAGCTGCGCATGTGCAGCCAGCGGAGGTGCCCCCTCCTAGCTGGGGGGTCTGCGCATGTGCAGGAAGAGGAACTGCGCATGTGCAGCCAGAGGACCTCCCCCTAGTAGCTTGTCTAGCTGCGCATGTGCAGCCAGAGGAACTGCCCCCTAGTAGCTTGTATAGCTGCGCATGTGCAGTCAGAGGAGCTGCCCCCCTCCTAGCTGGTGGAGCTGCGCATGTGCAGCCAGACGAGCTGCCCCCTAGTAGCTTGTATAGCTGCGCATGTGCAGTCAGAGGAGCTGCCCCCCCTCGTAGCTGGTGGGTCTGCGCATGTGCAGGAAAAGGAGGTGCCCCTAGTAGCTTGTATAGCTGCGCATGTGCAACCAGAGGGGCTGCCCACTCGTAGCTGGTGGGTCTGTGCATGTGTAGGCAGAGGAACTGCGCATGTGCAGCCAGAGGAACTGCCCCCTATAAGCTTGTATAGCTGCGCATGTGCAGCCAGAGGGGCTGCCCACTCGTAGCTGGTGGGTCTGCGCATGTGCAGGAAGGGGAACTGCGCATGTGCAGCCAGAGGAGCTCCCCCTAGTAGCTTGTATAGCTGCGCATGTGCAGCCAGAGGAACTGCCCCCTAGTAGCTTGTATAGCTGCGCATGTGCAGTCAGAGGAGCTGCCCCCCCTCGTAGCTGGTGGAGCTGCGCATGTGCAGTCAGAGGAGATGCCCCCTCGTAGATGGTGGAGCTGCGCATGAGCACCCAGAGGAACTGCCCCCTAGTAGCTTGTATAGCTGCGCATGTGAAGCCAGAGGAGGTGCCCCATCCTAGCTGGTGGAGCTGCGCATGTGCAGCAAGAGGAACTGCCCCCTAGTAGCTTGTATAGCTGCGCATGTGCAGTCAGAGCAGCTTCCCCCCTTCTAGCTGGTGGAGCTGCGCATGTGCAGGCAGAGGAAATGCCCCTAGTAGCTGGTGGAGCTGCGCAAGTGCAGCCAGAGGGGCTGCCCCCTCGTAGCTGGTGGAGCTGCGCATGTGCAGTCAGAGGAGCTGCTCCCTCATAGCTGGTGGAGCTGCGCATGTGCAGCCAGAGGAGCTTCCCTAGTAGCTGGTGGAGCTGCGCAAGTGCAGCCAGAGGGGCTGCCTCCTCGTAGCTGGTGGAGCTTCGCATGTGCAGTCAGAGGAGCTGCTCCCTCATAGCTGGTGGAGCTGCGCATGTGCAGCCAGAGGAGCTGCCCCCCTCCTAGCTGGTGGGTCTGCGCATGTGCAGGAAGAGGAACTGCCCCCTAGTAGCTGGTGGAGCTGCGCATGTGCAGCCAGAGGAGCTCCCCCTAGTAGGTGGTGGAGCTGCGCAAATGCAGCCAGAGGGGCTGCCCCCTCGTAGCTGGTGGAGCTGCGCATGTGCAGCCAGAGGAGCTCTCCCCTAGTAGCTTGTATAGCTGCGCATGTGCAGCCAGAGGGGCTGCCCCATCGTAGCTGGTGAATCTGCGCATGTGCAGCCAGAGGGGCTACCTCCTCGTAGCTGGTGGAGCTGCGCATGTGCAGTCAGAGGAGCTGCTCCCTCCTAGCTGGTGGGTGTGCGCATGTGCAGGAAGAGGAACTGCCCCCTAGTAGCTTGTATACCTGCGCATGTGCAGGAGAGGAGGTGCCCCCTCCTAGCTGGGGAGTGTGCGCAAGTGCAGAAAGAGGAACTGCGCATGTGCAGCCAGAGGAGCTCCCCCTAGTAGCTTGTATAGCTGCGCATGTGCAGCCAGAGGAACTGCCCCCTAGTAGCTTGTATAGCTGCGAATGTGCAGTCAGAGGAGCTGCTCCCTCATAGCTGGTGGAGATGCGCATATGAAGCCAGACGAGCTGCCCCCTCCTAGCTGGTGGGTCTGCGCATATGCAGGAAGAGGAACTGCCCCCTAGTAGCTTGTATAGCTGCGCATGTGCAGCCAGAGGAGCTGCCCCCCTCCTAGCTGGTGGAGCTGCGCATGTGCAGCGAGAGGAACTGCCCCCTAGTAGCTTGTATAGCTGCGCATGTGCAGTCAGAGGAGCTGCAACCTTCCTAGCTGGTGGAGCTGCGCATGTGTAGGCAGAGGAACTGCGCATGTGCAGCCAGAGGAACTGGCCCCTACTAGCTTGTATAGCTGCGCATGTGCAGTCAGAGCAGCTACCCCCCTCCTAGCTGGTGGAGCTGCGCATGTGCAGCCAGAGGGGCTGCCCCATCGTAGCTGGTGAATCTGCGCATGTGCAGCCAGAGGAGCTGCCCCTAGTAGCTGGTGGAGCTGCTCAAGTGCAGCCAGAGTGGCTGCCCACTCGTAGCTGGTGGGTCTGCGCATGTGCAGGCAGAGGAACTGCGCATGTGCAGCCAGAGGAGCTCCCCCTAGTAGCTTGTATAGCTGCGCATGTGCAGTCATAGGAGCTGCCCCCTAGTAGCTTGTATAGCTGCGCATGTGCAGTCAGAGGAGCTGCCCCCCCTCGTAGCTGGTGGAGCTGCGCATGTGCAGTCAGAGGAGATGCCCCCTCGTAGATGGTGGAGCTGCGCATGAGCACCCAGAGGAACTGCCCCCTAGTAGCTTGTATAGCTGCGCATGTGAAGCCAGAGGAGGTGCCCCATCCTAGCTGGTGGAGCTGCGCATGTGCAGCAAGAGGAACTGCCCCCTAGTAGCTTGTATAGCTGCGCATGTGCAGTCAGAGCAGCTTCCCCCCTTCTAGCTGGTGGAGCTGCGCATGTGCAGGCAGAGGAAATGCCCCTAGTAGCTGGTGGAGCTGCGCAAGTGCAGCCAGAGGGGCTGCCCCCTCGTAGCTGGTGGAGCTGCGCATGTGCAGTCAGAGGAGCTGCTCCCTCATAGCTGGTGGAGCTGCGCATGTGCAGCCAGAGGAGCTTCCCTAGTAGCTGGTGGAGCTGCGCAAGTGCAGCCAGAGGGGCTGCCTCCTCGTAGCTGGTGGAGCTTCGCATGTGCAGTCAGAGGAGCTGCTCCCTCATAGCTGGTGGAGCTGCGCATGTGCAGCCAGAGGAGCTGCCCCCCTCCTAGCTGGTGGGTCTGCGCATGTGCAGGAAGAGGAACTGCCCCCTAGTAGCTGGTGGAGCTGCGCATGTGCAGCCAGAGGAGCTCCCCCTAGTAGGTGGTGGAGCTGCGCAAATGCAGCCAGAGGGGCTGCCCCCTCGTAGCTGGTGGAGCTGCGCATGTGCAGCCAGAGGAGCTCTCCCCTAGTAGCTTGTATAGCTGCGCATGTGCAGCCAGAGGGGCTGCCCCATCGTAGCTGGTGAATCTGCGCATGTGCAGCCAGAGGGGCTACCTCCTCGTAGCTGGTGGAGCTGCGCATGTGCAGTCAGAGGAGCTGCTCCCTCCTAGCTGGTGGGTGTGCGCATGTGCAGGAAGAGGAACTGCCCCCTAGTAGCTTGTATACCTGCGCATGTGCAGGAGAGGAGGTGCCCCCTCCTAGCTGGGGAGTGTGCGCAAGTGCAGAAAGAGGAACTGCGCATGTGCAGCCAGAGGAGCTCCCCCTAGTAGCTTGTATAGCTGCGCATGTGCAGCCAGAGGAACTGCCCCCTAGTAGCTTGTATAGCTGCGAATGTGCAGTCAGAGGAGCTGCTCCCTCATAGCTGGTGGAGATGCGCATATGAAGCCAGACGAGCTGCCCCCTCCTAGCTGGTGGGTCTGCGCATATGCAGGAAGAGGAACTGCCCCCTAGTAGCTTGTATAGCTGCGCATGTGCAGCCAGAGGAGCTGCCCCCCTCCTAGCTGGTGGAGCTGCGCATGTGCAGCGAGAGGAACTGCCCCCTAGTAGCTTGTATAGCTGCGCATGTGCAGTCAGAGGAGCTGCAACCTTCCTAGCTGGTGGAGCTGCGCATGTGTAGGCAGAGGAACTGCGCATGTGCAGCCAGAGGAACTGGCCCCTACTAGCTTGTATAGCTGCGCATGTGCAGTCAGAGCAGCTACCCCCCTCCTAGCTGGTGGAGCTGCGCATGTGCAGCCAGAGGGGCTGCCCCATCGTAGCTGGTGAATCTGCGCATGTGCAGCCAGAGGAGCTGCCCCTAGTAGCTGGTGGAGCTGCTCAAGTGCAGCCAGAGTGGCTGCCCACTCGTAGCTGGTGGGTCTGCGCATGTGCAGGCAGAGGAACTGCGCATGTGCAGCCAGAGGAGCTCCCCCTAGTAGCTTGTATAGCTGCGCATGTGCAGTCATAGGAGCTGCCCCCTAGTAGCTTGTATAGCTGCGCATGTGCAGTCAGAGGAGCTGCCCCCCCTCGTAGCTGGTGGAGCTGCGCATGTGCAGTCAGAGGAGATGCCCCCTCGTAGATGGTGGAGCTGCGCATGAGCACCCAGAGGAACTGCCCCCTAGTAGCTTGTATAGCTGCGCATGTGAAGCCAGAGGAGGTGCCCCATCCTAGCTGGTGGAGCTGCGCATGTGCAGCAAGAGGAACTGCCCCCTAGTAGCTTGTATAGCTGCGCATGTGCAGTCAGAGCAGCTTCCCCCCTTCTAGCTGGTGGAGCTGCGCATGTGCAGCCAGAGGAGCTGCCCCTAGTAGCTGGTGGAGCTGCTCAAGTGCAGCCAGAGTGGCTGCCCACTCGTAGCTGGTGGGTCTGCGCATGTGCAGGCAGAGGAACTGCGCATGTGCAGCCAGAGGAGCTCCCCCTAGTAGCTTGTATAGCTGCGCATGTGCAGTCATAGGAGCTGCCCCCTAGTAGCTTGTATAGCTGCGCATGTGCAGTCAGAGGAGCTGCCCCCCTACTAGCTGGTGGAGCTGCGCATGTGCAGCCAGAGGAACTGCCCCCCTCGTAGCTGGTGGAGCTGCGCATGTGCAGTCAGAGGAGTTGCCCTCTCCTAGCTGGTGGGTCTCCGCATGTGCAGGAAGAGGAACTGTCCCCTAGTAGCTTGTATACCTGCGCATGTGCAGCAGAGGAGGTGCCCCCCTCCTAGCTGGTGGAGCGGCGCATGTGCAGTCAGAGCAGCTGCCCGCCTCCTAGCTGGTGGAGCTGCGCATGTGCAGTCAGAGGAGCTTCCCCTAGTAGCTGGTGGAGCTGCGCAAGTGCAGCCAGAGGGGCTGCCCACTCGTAGCTGGTGGGTCTGCGCATGTGCAGGAAGGGGAACTGCACATGTGCAGCCAGAGGAGCTCCCCCTAGTAGCTTGTATAGCTGCGCATGTGCAGCCAGAGGAACTGCCCCCTAGTAGCTTTTATAGCTGCGCATGTGCAGTCAGAGGAGCTGCCCCCCTCCTAGCTGGTGGAGCTGCGCATGTGCAGTCAGAGGAGCTGCTCCCTCATAGCTGGTCGAGGTGCGCATATGCAGCCAGACGAGCTGCCCCCTAGTAGCTTGTATAGCTGCGCATGTGCAGTCAGAGGAGCTGCCCCCCCTCGTAGCTGGTGGAGCTGCGCATGTGCAGTCAGAGGAGCTGCCCCCCTCGTAGCTGGTGGAGCTGCGCATGTGCAGTCAGAGGAGATGCCCCCTCCTAGCTGTTGGAGCTGCGCATGTGTAGTCAGAGGAGCTGCCCCCTCATAGCTGGTGGAGGTGCGCATATGCAGCCAGACGAGCTGCCCCCTAGTAGCTTGTATAGCTGCGCATGTGCAGTCAGAGGAGCTGCCCCCCTCGTAGCTGGTGGAGCTGCGCATGTGCAGTCAGAGGAGCTGCCCCCCTCGTAGCTGGTGGAGCTGCGCATGTGCAGTCAGAGGAGGTGCCCCTAGTAGCTTGTATAGCTGCGCATGTGCAGCCAGAGGGGCTGCCCACTCGTAGCTGGTGGGTCTGCGCATGTGTAGGCAGAGGAACTGCGCATGTGCAGCCAGAGGAACTGCCCCCTACTAGATTGTATAGCTGCGCATGTGCAGTCAGAGCAGCTGCCCCCCTCCTAGCTGCTGGAGCTGCGCATGTTCAGGAAGAGGAACTGCCCCCCTCGTAGCGGGTGGAGCTGCGCATGTGCAGTCAGAGGAGATGCCCCCTCGTAGCTGGTGGAGCTGCGCATATGCAGCCAGACGAGCTGCCCCCTCCTAGCTGGTGGGTCTGCCCATGTGCACCCAGAGGAACTGCCCCCTAGTAGCTT
This sequence comes from Notamacropus eugenii, assembly GCF_028372415.1. Taxonomy (NCBI): domain Eukaryota; kingdom Metazoa; phylum Chordata; class Mammalia; order Diprotodontia; family Macropodidae; genus Notamacropus; species Notamacropus eugenii. Next base: position 55,645 of record NW_027325156.1, read on the forward strand.
GTATAGCTGCGCATGTGCAGCCAGAGGATGTGCCCCCTCCTAGCTGGTGGGTCTGCGCATGTGCAGGAAGAGGAACTGCCCCCTAGTAGCTTGTATACCTGCGCATGTGCAGCCAGAGGAGGTGCCCCATCCTAGCTGGTGGAGCTGCGCATGTGCAGGAAGAGGATCTGCCCCCTCGTAGCTGGTGGAGCTGCGCATGTGCAGGAAGCGGAACTGCGCATGTTCAGCCAGAGGAGCTCCCCCTAGTAGCTGGTGGAGCTGCGCAAGTGCAGCCAGAGGGGCTGCCCCCTCGTAGCTGGTGGAGCTTCGCATGTGCAGTCAGAGGAGCTGCTCTCTCGTAGCTGGTGGAGCTGCGCATGTGTAGCCAGACGAGCTGCCCCCTCCTAGCTGGTGTGTCTGCGCATGTGCAGGAAGAGGAACTGCCCCCAAGTAGCTTGTATACCTGCGCATGTGCAGCCAGAGGAGGTGCCCCCTGCTAGCTGGTGGGTCTCCGCATGTGCAGGAAGAGGAACTGCGCATGTTCAGCCAGAGGAGCTCCCCCTAGTAGCTGGTGGAGCTGCGCAAGTGCAGGCAGAGGGGCTGCCCCCTCGTAGCTGGTGGAGCTGCGCATGTGCAGCCAGAGGAGCTATCCACTAGTAGCTTGTATAGCTGCGCATGTGCAGCCAGAGGGGCTGCCCCATCGTAGCTGGTGAATCTGCGCATGTGCAGCCAGAGGAGCTGCCCCTAGTAGCTGGTGGAGCTGCTTAAGTGCAGCCAGAGTGGCTGCCCACTCGTAGCTGGTGGGTCTGCGCATGTGCAGGAAGAGGAACTGCCCCCTAGTAGCTTGTATTCCTGTGCATGTGCAGCCAGAGGAGGTGCCCCATCCTAGCTGGTGGGTCTGCGCCTGTGCAGGAAGAGGAACTGCCCCTTCGTAGCTGCTGGAGCTGCGCATGTGCACTCAGAGGAGATGCCCCCTCCTAGCTTGTGGAGCTGCGCATGTGCAGGAAGAGGAACTGCGCATGTCCAGCAAGAGGAGCTCCCCCTAGTAGCTGGTGGAGCTGCGCAAGTGCAGCCAGAGGGGCGGCCCCCTCGTAGCTGGTGGAGCTGCGCATGTGCACCCAGAGGAACTGCCCCCCAGTAGCTTTTATAGCTGGCATTTGTGCAGCCAGAGGAAGTGCCCCCTCCTAGCTGCTGGGTCTGCGCATGTGCAGGAAGAGGAACTGCCCCCTAGTAGCTTGTATACCTGCGCATGTGCAGCCAGAGGAGGTGCCCCATCCTAGCTGGTGGGTCTGCGCCTGTGCAGGAAGAGGAACTGCCCCCTAGTAGCTTGTTTAGCTGCGCATGTGCAGTCAGAGGAGCTGCCCCCCTCCTAGCTGGTGGAGCTTCGCATGTGCAGGAAAAGGAGGTGCCCCTAGTAGCTTGTATAGCTGCGCATGTGCAACCAGAGGGGCTGCCCACTCGTAGCTGGTGGGTCTGTGCATGTGTAGGCAGAGGAACTGCGCATGTGCAGCCAGAGGAACTGCCCCCTAGTAGCTTGTATAGCTGCGCATGTGGAGTCAGAGCAGCTGCTCCCTCCTAGCTGGTGGGTCTGCGCATGTGCAGGAAGAGGAACTGCCCCCTAGTAGCTTGTATAGCTGCGCATGTGCAGTCAGAGGAGCTGCCCCCCCTCCTAGCTGGTGGAGCTGCGCATGTGCAGTCAGAGGAGATGCCCCCTCCTAGCTGGTGGGTCTGCGCATGTGCAGAAAGAGGAACTGCGCATGTGCAGCCAGAGGAGCTCCTCCTAGTAGCTTGTATAGCTGCGCATGTGCAGCCAGAGGAACTGCCCCCTCGTAGCTGGTGGAGCTGCACATGTGCAGTCAGAGGAGCTGCTCCCTCATAGCTGGTGGAGCTGCGCATATGCAGCCAGACAAGCTGCCCCCTCCTAGCTGGTGGGTCTGCGCATGTGCAGGAAGAGTAACTGCCCCCTAGTAGCTTGTATAGCTGCGCATGTGCAGCCAGAGGAGCTGCCCCCCTCCTAGCTGGTGGAGCTGCGCATGTGCAGCGAGAGGAACTGCCCCCTAGTAGCTTGTATAGCTGCGCATGTGCAGTCAGAGGAGCTGCCCCCCTCCTAGCTGGTGGAGCTGCGCATGTGTAGACAGAGGAACTGCGCATGTCCAGCCAGAGGAACTCGCCCCTACTAGCTTGTATAGCTGCGCATGTGCAGCCAGAGCAACTGCCCCCCTCCTAGCTCGTGGAGCTGCGCATGTGCAGTCAGAGGAGCTGCGCCCCTCGTACCTGGTGGGTCTGCGAATGTGCAGGAAGAGGAACTGCCCCCTAGTAGCTTGTATACCTGCGCATGTGCAGCCAGAGGAGTTGCCCCCTCCTAGCTGGTTCGTCTGCGCCTGTGCAGGAAGAGGGACTGCGCATGTTTAGCCAGAGGAGCTCCCCCTAGTAGCTGGTGGAGCTGCGCATGTGCAGCCAGAGGAGCTGTCCCCTAGTAACTTGTATAGCTGCGCATGTGCAGCCAGACGAGCTGCCCCCCCTCGTAGCTGGTGGAGCTGCGCAAGTGCAGTCAGAGGAGGTGCCCCTAGTAGCTTGTATAGCTGGGCATGTGCAGCCAGAGGGGCTGCCCACTCGTAGCTGGTGGGTCTGCGCATGTGTAGGCAGAGGAACTGCGCATGTGCAGCCAGAGGAACTGCCCCCTACTAGCTTGTATAACTGCGCATGTGGAGTCAGAGCAGCTGCCCCCCTCCTAGCTGCTGGAGCTGCGCATGTGCAGTCAGAGGAGCTGCTCCCTCATAGGTGGTGGAGCTGCGCATATGCAGCCAGATGAGCTGCCCCCTCCTAGCTGGTGGGTCTGCGCATGTGCAGGAAGAGGAACTGCCCCCCTCGTAGCTGGTGGAGCTGCGCATGTGCAGCCAGAGGAGCTGCCCACTCCTAGCTGGTGGAGCTGCGCATGTGCAGCCAGAGGGGCTGCCCCTTCTTAGCTGGAGGAGCTGCGCATGTGCAGTCAGAGGAGATGCCCCGTCCAAGCTAGTGGAGCTGCGCATGTGCAGCCAGAGGGGCTGCCCCCTCATACCTGGGGGAGCTGCGCATGTGCAGCTAGAGCATCTGCCTCCTCCTAGCTGGAGGAGCTGCGCATGTGCAGCCAGAGGGGCTGCCCCCTCCTACCTGCTGGACCTGTGCATGTGCAGCTAGAGGACCTGCCTCCTCCTAGCTGGTGCATCTGCGCATGTGCACAAGCACTCCTCTCTGCCCTTGAACTATGATCCAGAAATGCATAGGAAAAAATACATATGCAAATGCTAATCCTATGCCCAGTATCATCTCAGCATTCTCCTATAATTTCTTTTTACTCAGTTTTCCAATCCCTTTATTATTTCTGAATTGAGAGCACCCAAAACTTCTGCTCCTGCTGTTTCATCCTCCTCTGGGGACTACCCTACTTGTTTTCACCCCGTAAGTCTTCTGGGACTATAAAAAATATCTTACCCCCTTTGTAACTAGGTTGTTCCAGAATTTGATTTGATATATTAATTTAAAGATTTTTGGAGGATAATGTCAGTAAACTTCATTTAGGTGAAGGGTGCTGTCATCTTGCTTCTCCCCTTGCCCCCAGTTGTTACTTTTTGAAGATAATGTGTTGATTTCTTAGAAAACCAGTAAAAGTTTACTAACAATTAAATCATTTGAAACAACTAACAACTCCAGCTAAGTTACAGGATATAAAATAAATGTGCATAAATCAACACCATGTTTATGCATTACCTACAAAACCCATTGGGGAGAAATAGAAAGTGAAGTTCTATGTAAAATAACTACACAATGGATAAAATATGAAGTAGTCTACTTACCAAAATACACCTGAGCATTATATAACTACAGCAAAAACCACTTGCTCACTGTCGTGGCTGAGAACCTTGCCTCATATTTCACAGAAAAAATTAAGGCCATTTGCCACCAATACATTCTTTTCCTCTCTTCCTCATCTCTTGTCACTTAGGTGCCTCTTGTAGCTAACTCCTCCTACACTCCTATCTCACATGATGCAGTAGTCTTACTCCTTGCCTGGGACAACCCACCTACTTATTCAAGTGACCCCATTTCATCCCATCTCCTCCAACAGATTATCCCCTCTGTCATCCCCAGACTTTCACTTACTTTCTATCTCTGTTGGCTCATTTCCTATTTCCTATAAACATGCTTATGCCTCCTCTAAGTTGGAAACCCCTTTCTTTATTCTTCCATCCTGTATCACCTTGGCTCCTTTGCAGCTGAACTCCTACAAAAGGCCCTCTATAGTAGTCGCCTCTACTTTTCCTCCTCTCACTCTCTTCTAACCCCTTACAATGTGACTGCGGGCCTTATCATTGCACCAAAACTGTTCCAGGACACTCATGGTGTCTTAGTTGCCAAACCCAATGGGCTTTTCTTAACCCTCCTGCTCCTTGACCTCTATACAGCCTCTGACATGTGTTCACTCTCTTCTCCTTTGTACTCTCTTTCTCTAGTGTCTCAGTACACCATTCTCTCCTGGATTTCCTCCTACCTTTGTGACCTTTCCTCTTTGCTAGATCCTCCTCCACATCATGCTCTCTAACTGTAGCTCTCCCTCAGGGTTCTGTCCTGGGTCCTCTTCTATACTACATTACTTGGCTATTTCATCAGTTCCCATGCATTTAAGGACCATCTCCATGTTGATGATTATCAGTGTCCTAGTTCAATATCTCTGATGACCTCCAATCTCTCATCTCCTGTTGACTCTCAAACTGGATGGCCAGTAGGTATCTTAAATAGAACATATTATCTTTTCCCCTACACCTCCCCCTTTCTCCATTGCTATAAGGGACACCACCATCCTCCCATTCCCTCAGTGTCACAACCTAGGAGTCATCCTGGGTGCCTCATTATCTCTCTTCTTCCCCTGCCTCATATCCAATATGGTGCCAAGGCCTATTAATTTCACCTCTGCAACATCCCTCTAATATTCCTCCTTCTTTCCTGAGACACTGCTACCACTTTGGAGTAGGCCCTCATCACCTCACACTTTGATTACTGCAGTAGCTGTTGGTGGTGGATCTATCTGACTCAAGTCCCTTCCCATTCTCAACCATCCAGCCACTAAAGTGATTTTCCTAAATCACAGGTCTGACCATATCTCCCACCTACTCAATGAATGCTAGTGGCTCTCTAATGCCTCCATGAGCAAATACAAAATAGTATGTTTGGCAGTTGTAGCCACTCAGGACCTTGTCCCCTCTGACCTTTCCAGTTAGTCCCCAAGACAGACTTATGCCTTAGTCCCCAAGACAGACTCTTTGACCCCATGCACTGACCTCCTGGCAGCTCGACAATCTGAATGCTTCATCTGTCTACTCCAGGTCCTTTCTCTGGCTCTCCCCTACGTCTGTATCACTCTCCTCCACTTTGACTACTGACCTCTCTGGCTTCCTTGAATTCCTTTATTTCCCTTCTAACTCAAATTTGACCTTCTGTAGAAAGCTTCTTTCTTATTTATCCATATATAGCTTACTTTGCATTGATTTGTCTGCCTATTGTCTCCTCCAATTGATCGGAACTTACCTGAGGCACTGACTGTCTTTTGCTTACTTTGGTATCCCCAGTGCTTAGCACAGTGTCTGACACATAGTAGGTGGTTATTAGATGTTTATTCAGTGTATATTGGTTCAAAAACTGAAACAGAACTGAACAAATGGAAAAATATTATTTATAAGAAAATTAAACTTGTACAAAATGAATGAAAATACAACAAAAATTCATTTACCTAACCAATGAAAATACCAAATGCTTATTTATAGATTGAGTACAATAAAAGAAAATTCATCTGGAATCCCAAATGGTCAAGCATATCAAGGTAAAAATGAAAAAAAGAAGTGTGAAAGAGATCTAGCAGGACCAGATCTCAAACTATACTACAAATCAGTAATCACCATGGCTATCTGATAACAGTTAAAGAAGTAGAGATATTGATCAGAGAAACAATAGTCAGGTATTCCAACAACCCAGACACAAGCTTCTGTAATAAGGACACACTATTTTACAAAAAAATAAAAACAAGAAATGCTAGCCAACTTGAAAGAATTGGGTAGAAGCCATTACCACGCATCATACAAAAAGATGTTAAAAAAAAAGATTTAGGATTTACATATAAAAGGTCACATCATAACTAAAGCAGAGGGGAGAAATTACCAGTTGTATCTTAGAATTTAAGAAGAATTTATAACCAAATAAGGGACAGAAAGTATAACACAAGATTAAATGGGCTATTCTGATCACAAATTTTGGAAAAAAAATATGCTTTAGGAAACATAATATAGAGAAGGTATTTGAAAAGCTGCATAGTGGGGCAGGAAGGTGCCCATTAGGATACTCAGATTATTCACTAGGATAATGGGAGTGAAAAATAAGAGGCAGATTTGGGAGAGGAATGAGGAATGTCTGGCCCAGAACCCCCCTCAAAGTGGAAGTTCTGGGAGGAACTATCCAATGGAAGGGACTGGGAAACAGAAGAAACTTCAAGGATAAGAAGGTTATTTGGGTGAGGAGAACTTTTGAAGTCCTAAGGCAGATGAAGCATGGTGATGGAATACAGAGAGTCAAGAGAAGAAATAGTGGTCATCTTGGGGTCCTCCTCAAAATGGAGGTTTCAATGGGAGAAGGGGACCAAAGGGGCAGAAAGAATTTTCAGCATGAGAAGGCCACAGGAACTAAGAGGACTTAGAAGGTGAAAAGGCAGCAGGGGCATGGTGGTCAAATCTAGGGAGGGATAATCAGAATCAAGAAAAGATTGGACAGAGGGCTACTGTGAGGCTTCCTCAAAATGGAGAATTAGGGAAGGAAATCATCACTTTTAGAAGGGGACCACAGGAGTGGAAACAAGAAAGTCTACAAGGAAAGTTAACTAGCCAATTTTCTATAAATGAAGATTATATGAAGGGGATAAAATGAAACAAAATAGGAAAGGGAATTGGAGGAATGATTGTAGACATATTCAGAGACCAAAGAGAGATGAGTGACTTTTGTTTTACAACCATTAGAAGGGAGTGAAGGTTTTTGAACAAGGAAGTGTCATGAAGTATAGAGGGAAAAGATGAGGTGGAGAGTTCCTTTGGGAAGCTATTGCAATGCTCCCTCTGTCTCAGTCAAGATACAAAGTGAATTGTACATTTATGGACATGACCCATTGTGAGTACTTGTCTTGTTTGATTATGCATATCAGGTAAGGGGTTTGTTTTTATTTTTTCAATGATAGGAGGAGGATGAAGCAGGAAAGCAAAATAAACATTTTACCTATAAAAGTTGTTTGAGTATCCTACGTGAAGGGCAATGAGGCTTTAAACTAAAGACAGTATTTTAGGAAAATGGAGAAGGAAACAGATGATGATTTTCATTCTCTTTCTGTCCCCTCTGTCCTTTTACTTGTGCAGAAATGCATGTGATATTTATTGGCGTATCCATTCATGCACCAAACCTTTAAGATCTTATGAGAGCCAACTATTGGTAAGAACTTCTGACAGCGAGTGCATTTCCACAGAAAATCAAACACACACAAACGTGCATAAAACAAACCCTGGTATTGTAAGTGACTGGAGACTCTTTGTACCCTGACTTTATAGGTACTCCTGGCTGAAGAGGTTCTCCCTGATGTAACCCGGCTCCCTGCACAGTGATACTAGTTCATTTTATGTGTTTCTATAGTGACCCTTTTCTTAGTTAATTAGAATCCTTGAGGGCAGGGATGGTTCCCTTGTGTTCTGCCCTCAGTGCTTGGCTCAATTCCTGGGACATAAATAGCTTTATTAATATTTATTAACTGATTTATTAATACTGATTATTTGATTGATTCTCAGTGCTGGTTTAGAAAAGTGTCTTCAAAGCCCCTCCAGGAAGTTGTGTTTGAAGATCCTGACACCACAGGCCTCCCTCCCGTCCCTGAATGGTCACTGGGAGTCCTTCTCTGTGGTAAGACTGTAACTGTACAGATAATTAGTTCAATATGTCATGAACCATTTCCCAGATGAGTAGAGTTTAAAAGAACAACATCCTACCCCTAACACCAACCTTCCTGCCCTGTAGGGCAAAGCTATGTGAGAACACCTCTGTAAAGACCTGAAGGAGGCATTCCCAACAGGATCAAGTGAAATCAAGGGGGTGAGGAGAATACTTGAAAATGCTCAGTCTGTGTTTTTCTACAGCTCCCTCTGACTCTAGTGTCATTTCTTCTCCTCAAGACAACAAGAACGTGAATATTAATGAGAAATTATGAGTATCATCTTCTCTCAGACAGGAATTGGGGTCCTAGGAAATTCCTTTCTTACTTCTCTCTTCATCTTCATATATCTCACTGGACAGTCTGAGACCCATGGACTAGTCTCACTGAGATCACCTTGGCCTACTGCTTGGTACTTCTCCATAAAGGAGTCCTTCACATAATGCCAACTTTGGTTCTGAAGAATTTCCTTGATGATCTTGGCTATAAAATCATCTTATCCCTTCAGAGAGTATCCTGGGGTCTTTCCCTCACCATGAATTGCCTCCTGAGTGTTTTTCAGGTCATCATCATAACTCCTAGCAGTTTCAATTTAGCAGAGTGTAAAGCCAGAGCTTCAAAGGACATAATTCTCTCCAGTCTCTTCTCTTAGACCTTCCATCTATTTTTAAATGTCTTCATTGCTTTGGGAATGAAAGGACCAAGGCACACAGGGAATAGCATTGATATTCAACATTTTGAATATTGTTGTTATGTATCTGATCCAAGATATCAAGCTATCCTGCTTTCAATCATATTCTCTTTTCCTGATGCTGTGTGTTTGGGGCTCATGACCTTTGGAAGTGACCACATGGTATTTCTTTGGTATAGAAATCACAAGGAAGCCCAACAAATTCACATTTCCTCCATTTCTTCCAGAACCTCCCTGAGATCAGGGCCATCCAAACCATCCTGCTGCTGGCGAGTGCCTTTGTCTCCATTTACTCACTCAACTCCATCTTCACAGTACATATGCATTTTAGAAAACTTCATTCTTGTGGACACAGACCTCTGCCTTCCTGAGCCCTAACCCCTATTTGCTAATCAGCAAGGACTCACAAGTTCCCAGGTACTGCTGTGCTATTTGCAGGAGGAAAAGATCACATTCAGCCCTAGCACCAGATTAACATCCTGTACTTAAGGTGACCCTATAAAAACTCCAAGCAGAGGAGAGTTATGAAACCTGAATCTGTCCCTTGATATTAAACTTGGCTCCCATATACTAGAAGCAAATAAAGCTTGAGGTGATTGACCATGGGTGCAGGGGATGAACAAATTCAGGCTGATGATTCTTGGGGCTATTATTCCTAATGGAATCCCTAGAATCCCAGAATATCATATGTGGAGGTAACTACTGCTAGGCCTATACCCCAGAGAAATGAACGTAAGCAAAAGGACTTATATCTACAATAACGTCTGTAGTTGTTTATTTCATGTAGCATAAATTGGAATCTCATGTAGTGCCATCACTATTGGGGAATGGCCAAAGTGTAGGATAATTTTGTCGTGGAATATTCTTATGCAAAAGGAGTTGACAAAAGGTACAATTTCAGAGAATATTGAGAAGATCTCAATGAAATGAGGAAACAGACAAAAGGAAACAGAATCAGATCCGTTTCCATAATGATAAAGCCATTATAGAGGAAATTGTTTTGAAAGATTTTACATCTCTAGTCAAATCAGTAAGCATTCATACATCCAGAAGACTGAAAATGAAACATGACACACTCCTCTTGTCAAAAGGTGAGGAATTTAAAATGAAGTAAGAAAAAGATATTTTTAGACATGGCCAGTAAGGGTATTTGTTTTGCTAGACAATGTATTTAAGTATTTAAGGCGTTGGTTTCAGAGTTTGAAAAAAATTTGCTTATTGGTGGTGAGGTTCATGGTAGGGATAGATAAAAGAAAAATGACCAAAATATCCTGGTTTGGAGAGGGTGAGGTCTACAGGGTGGAGGGATTTAATGATAATGAAGCAAAATAGGCCAATAAAACTTTTCAAAGAACTGGATGTTCCTAAGAAAACTTATACAACTTTATACATAAGAATGCCATGTACAACAAACTTTCTCACGTTTGGAAGTTTTATGAATATCCTTCACTGAATATATTTTTAAAAGCTTTTCCCTAAGAATCACCAAGATTTTTATCTGTATCCATCAAAGTCTTGTGTCTTTTAATGATCCTTCAAAGGAGATATTAGGGCCTCATCATTAAAATATTTGCCTCATCAACTGGAGGAGCTTGCTTAGCATACTGTCATGTTTAACTCACTAAGAAAAGAAGACAAATTGTTCTGGAAATCCTAAGTCTTGACTTCAATCCAGCCTTTCCTGAATTTTGTGTATGTATGTAGGTGATCACAGAAAGTTTCTCCACTTTTCTTTTTCAGGCTAGGTAAGCTCTCTAATACTCACCAGCATGAAATCTCGGGCACTATAGGAAGCCACAGCTTATTACCATAAAATTTGGACTTATATCTTTGCAGTGTGATTGTCTTTACGTGAAGGTGCTTTTTTTGTACAGGCTTAAATGCAGAACATGAGAACACCATTGGTGTATGTGCACATTAAGTGCTATACAATGTGTGTTGTATTATCATCTAGGTTTTGGATTGTGTAAGAATTGTGTTGAAAGTGATGGAATTCAGGGCTGCTAGGAGGCATCACAGTGTATACAGCACTAGGCCTGGAGTCTGGAAGACCTGAGCTCAAATCCAGCCTCAGACACTACTTACTAGCAAGTGTGTTCACCTCTATTTGCCTTGTTTTCCTCCTCTGTAAAATGGAGATCATAATAGTGTATCCCTCCCAGGGTGGCTGTCAGGATCAAATGAGATAAGAATTGTAAATCACTTAACCCAGTTCATGGCACACAATAGGTGCTTAATACGTTAGCCATATTTGGTTGTATACTGCACACTGGGATGAGGTTCTCTTTGACAATTGGAGGGCCTACACTTGCATATCAGTGAATGTCATCACAGTCACTTGTGGGTCCCTAACCCCTGAGGTCGAGCAGGAGAATACATTAGAAATGTGGCTGGGGGAGATGGGATCCTCCTGGGATAAACCCAAAACCTGTGGATGGGCAGAGCAGTGAGGGTCTACCTTCCTTTGCCTCACAAGTGCCAGAAGTTTAAAGGGAAGGCTAAAAAATCTCTTTTGAGATGAAACATTAAAAATAGGTGTGGTGGGTTGGGTTGGGGGGAGGGGATGGTTCTTAGTCAGCAATGGAGCTCCAGGTTGCAAAGTCAATTGCAAGCCATGTCATCATCTTGATGTCAAGGTCCTCTTTGAAAAGAAGGACAAACACAACAATGACAACCACAAGGCCCCTGGAAGGTATCTTACCTGTGCTCCACAAAGGGAGGTCCCCATCCATTGTAGATTTACTCATTGCTTCTCTCCATGTTTCTGATTAGCTTTTTTTCTAAATACTTAGCTGCTAAGCCAGCCAGTACCTGTATACTGAGTTCACATAATTTCGCTGTCTATGATACCTTTATGCCTAATGCAGTCTTCCTGCTGATCTCTTCTTGTGGTCGGGTCTCTTTTTGCTCTTTTCTTGTCAGACATGATTTATAGTCCCCACTTCTGCACTCCCCTGAGGCACTAGAAATTCCAACCAGGTATCAAAGGGCCTGTGAGTGCTCTGAGCTGGGATGCTCCAGGGACTGGGATACCACCTGACGTCTCATGGATTCTGTAATGTGCCATGCTCTTGAGAGCTGGAATAAGCCAGCAAAGGCAAAAGTCAGTATTGTTCCAGCCTACTTCCAGTACTGGCCTTCATGTGGGTTCATGTGCCCTGACACACCCTTGCTCACAGAGCACAGGCTTCAGACCTCTTACTAGAGCTGCCACTGCTCTCTGTGGGCCTGGGATGCACGGAGGAGCTCACGGCTCTTCCTTTTGGGTCCTCTTGAGCTCTGTCCTCTTGAGTTCCCTGTCACATTACTTCTGAAATGGATTTGAGGGTACTGGGCTCCTCCGTCACTTTTAGTGGAACTCAAAGGCTCCCAGTGGGTGCCAGTGTCTCAAATGCAAACAGAAGAGCCCTGGGGACATGGACTTCCACTAGGTGATTCCATCGAAGAGTGGAAATTGGTTTGTTGTCTTTGGATGGATAGATCCACAGGACACAGCAGAGGGTCTCAGAGTTGCTTTGTCCAGTAAAAAGTTCAGATTCACTTAGGAAAAGAATTCTTAGAGACTCGAGTTCAGCCTGGAACCTCTATCCTTTTCAGACAAGCAAGCCCAAGGGGAATGGAGTTTTTCTGATGTTTCATTAGCCTTGAAGCTCAGCATGGAAGCCTGGCAGAGGAGAGAGAAGAAACTTCACACATTCTGACTGTGGAGACTGAAGAGGGTTTCACAGCTGAGGGGTCATGCTGGGGAGACTGAAAACCCTCCCCCTCTTCCAGGCTCATAGAATCAACTTCCTTCAGTGGGGGCTGAGATGCAGCTTTCCCTTGACTAAGAAGGTCTAGAGTTGGGGGTCAAAAAGCCCTGCTTAGAGCTGGTTTATAGAGTAGGCCAGAAGGGAAGGAGTTTCTCCTTGATGGGAGACCTGGTGAATAATGTGGGTGGCTGAGATCTTGGGAGAGAGCTGCCACCTCAGTTATACCCTTAGTGGATCAATTGTTCAGGACATCAGACAATCCTGCAAAGACTTGGGTTGAGGAACAACTACATTGGAGAATAACATCTAATGAAGGCAGTGGAGGCCAGAACAGACAACTGGATGTAGAGAATCATGCTTGACTGGCAGCACTCTTAGGCATTTAAATGGCTAAGAAATGCTCAAACATTGTAGTAAATAATGGCTGAGGGCTGCTACTCAGCTTGTTCCCCAGGATGCACCAGCCTCAGCTGACATGGAGTTGTTCTGGGTGGAAGGGTGGTCTCAGTTGACCACAGCTGCAGACCATAGTAAAAGGTGGGTAAGGGGGATAGGCAGATCAGCATTCCTCAGCCCTCAGCTCCAGATGACCCAAAGATTCTATGATAAATGTGGTGCTTTGCCCTTACAAAGCCCCAAAGTTGGCTTGTTGATGTTGGCATCAGGATGAAGACTGCAGCCTGGGAGCTGTTGGGAAGTGGTTCTTTCTTCTAAATTTCTCCAAAGTGAAAGTGTTCACGTAAGCAAACACAAAATTCAAGTGTGTTCACTCATTCTCTATCAGTCACACTGGAACAAATTCACATACTCAGAATGAGTGTTAGAGCAGAATTGACTATGCCCCTTTCTCCCCTCTGGTGTCTCAGTCACTTGACTCCACATGAGCAGGTTTCCTGCCCAGAGTCTTCATGAATGTTCACTCTTCCAGTGCCTACAGTGTGTGTAAGAAAGTGTGTTGAGGGTCATGGGGTGGGGGGGCTGGGATGACTTCATTTGTCTCATTATTTCATTAAAATGCCTTCACTTTGATCTAAACATGATCAGCTGTGAACTGGTCAAAGTAAAACCTATGGGTAAAGGGTGAGGACATAGGGTTTGAAGAGGATTCTGACCTGCCCTATGTTTGTGGTCTGAGGTGGTCTACTGAAGGCCAGGGAGGTGTGTGTGTGTGTGTCTGTGTGTGTGTGTCTGTGTATGTGTTTACATATATGGAGAGGTTACACACACACACACACACACACACACACACACACACACACACACACACACACAGCACTGTCCTTAACAAACCAGGTGGCATTCCATCATTTCTCGGTGTTTACTGTTCCTGATCTTCCCAACAAAGGACTGGAGGTGAGGGATGGACGTACAAAAAGAAAAGATATCCAAGCATCTAAGAAGTCCCTTTCACCCCACGTGGCTTTGGCTGCCCGCTGACAGACAGCCCTATCATGTCACATGTCTGTTAGGAGACTGGTGACTCCTGACTGGTGGAAAGAATGGTGTAAGAAGATGCCAGATGGGTTTCATGTGGGAAAGCATAGGGGCCTCCCCGTTCCCCACCCTCCAGGTGAGGAGAAGCTGACACATTCCCATTTCCCTTCATTCCTGGGGCATGCACCCTTTGACATGGCTGAATGGACTCCCTGGGGGGATCAGAGTGTTGTTGCCTAAACTAATCTGTGGAGTCCCCAGGGACTGTATTGTTCCTAGTTATTCCTGATTTCCTTTCATGTAATTATTAATGGGAGTGGGATTCAACTGTCAGAATAAGTTAAATAATGCTGGGGCAGAACTGCTGCTCTTCTCCCCACTGTGGAAGGGGACTTTTATCCTGAATCATAAAAGTATTCTGAGTCTTAAGTATCAAACATTTGATGGGTAATACACAGGTATAATTCCAGCCTGGTACTCTTGGCAAGGAAGTACGCAGCCATTATCTCTTCTTACTACCCAACAGAGGTGGACCTTTTGAGATGTGGTGTTCAGATCTACCCACAGATCCATTTATCAAGCCATCTACCTAGTCTTTGATGTACTGTCTTTACTGCAAGTGGGAATTTGTCCAACAGAATAATTTTTAAGACTTCCTGGTTTATCAAGAATTTCATATATATGCACGTGTCTACACACACATACACACACACACACACACAGAGACACACATACACATTTGGTATTTTAGTGATAATCCCCTGGATCCTGCCTCAGGATTTTCCATTTTCTTTCTCTAAAACCTGGTGTTCAGGAGTGATTTCAATTTTAACCAACTGGAGCTACTCTCTCTGACTCTCTCTGTATCTCTCCTCTGCTCTTCTCCTCCATTTCCTCATCTGCAAAGTGAGACAGAGAAGGAAATTACAAACCACTCCAGAGTCTTTGTCAAGAAAACCCCAAGTAGGGTCGCAAAGAGTCGGACCTACTGTAATGACTGACCAACAGCAGGGGCAACAATACACTGGCACATTGGCACACTTTGGCTCATAACCATTTTGCAACAGGAAGACAAGATTTTAGTTCCCAGTTTGAAGTGACCATAAAAAGAACTATGACAAGTTTAATTGAACATATGGTTCCTTTTCCTCTTCATTTATTAAATGCCTACTAGGTGCCAGGCACATGCTAAGGACTTTACAAGTGTTGTCTCATTTGATTCTCACAACAACCCTGTGAGGTAGATGCTGCTATGGTCCCCAATTTACAGATGAGGAAACTGAGGCAGAAAGTGAGGAAGTAATGTGTCCAGGGTCACACAGCTAGGAAGTGTCTGAAGCCAGATTTGAACTCAGAGTATAAACCCAGTCGTTGAATAGCTGGGTCAGTGATTTGGAGCATTTCATGAGGCTCTGAGTCAATGTTTTGCTTGAGAATTGGTTGTATATATCCTCTGAGTTTGTATATCTTGGATATCAAACCCTTATCAGAGAAATTTGATACAAAGATTTTTCCCTCCATTTGACTACTTCCCTTCTTATTCTACAAGCATTAATGTTGTCTGTAAATAAGCTTTTTAGTTTCATCTAGTCAAAACTTTGTATTTTATCTTTTAAAAGTGCCTCTATCTCCAGTTAAAAAACACATTCCTTGCACAAAGCTGTGATAGGTATATGATGTACTCATCTAATGGGGGTGTAGGGTGTGTTCAGGGAGGACAAGTACCTTTGGTGTGATGGCTGCCAAGTCTTTTTCAGGGTTCTTTCCACCTTTGGTGTCTACCTGTTCCACCTAACTCTCACCTATGGCTCCAAGAAGCTGCAGCATGTGCAGCAGCCACAACCCAGTAAACCATTTTTGCAGATGGGCCAAACCAGGTTGAGGGTAACCATGGGGTCTCAGACCCATTGGTGAGTTAGGGGGTGTCTACCTCAAGCACGTGAAGACTTCCTCTGGTGGAATGAGTGGATGAGAACTACTTATTCCAATGACCACTAAAGCAGATGAAGCGCTGATATAGAGCGCTTAGAGCTCGGTTAGACACTGAAGATGCCAAGGTCATTCACTGCATTCTGAGCCATCCCCAACCATCTTTACTCTGTCCTGCCACTGGACTATGATGACTCTGGAGGAGACAGTGAGGCTGACAACTTCGTGCCACTCTGCCTCACTTAAATTCAATTTACGCCTGAATCAAAAGTCATTTTATCATGGTGATGTTATTTTAGCCTTCTTCGAAGATGAAGGGCAACAACCAACCAACTCACCTCATCTGTTTGCCCCCGATTCCTCATCTATGAAGATAATGACACCACCTATCTCTCAAGGTTGTTGTAGGGATCAGTTGAGAACATAATTGTGAAGTCCTCAGCCCAGGGCCTGGAGCACAGTAAACACTATGTAAGTGTCAGTTATCATTATTTATTTATTTATTATTAATTTTTTTATAGTAGGCCCTTAGTATTAAGATTTCTTATCTATTTAGAATGTGTCATGGAATGCAACGTAAGGTGTTTCCCCAGAAGATGTTTTAATCAAAGAAAGAGCATTTTCCTAGATAATTTATGTTTTCCCTTTATCACACTCTGGGCTATTGAGTTCCATTGTTTCTGATTCCTGTCTAATCTCCCACCAATTTTTCTATTTTTTTAAAGAAAACTAGATGGTTTGGATGATTGCTGCTTTATGATAGAGTTTGAGGTCTGGAACTTCTCTTCCCCTTGAAGAAGAGGTTTTGATTACCATTACGTTTGGGTCTTTTTGTGTGGCAAAGCACTTGGTGCTGATTCTATTCCAGCTGAGATTTGCAAAAGGCTGACTGAAATTTTTTGTGTTATATGGCAAGAAGTGGTTATCCCCCAGGAGTTAAAGGACATTTCCATTGTCCATCTAGAGATGGACTAAAGGTAAAGGAAAGATACTGTTCTGTGACAATCACAGGGAGGTCTCTCTCTTATTCCTTGTTGGTGAGAATCTTGCCAGAGTCCTCCTTAATAGGCTGATCCTTCAACTGGAAGATGAGCATCTAACAGAGATCCAGTGTGGCTTCAGGAAGGGCCTCTATGTGGTGTTTGTACAACTCCAGGAGAAATGCCAGGATCAGAACAGATATCTGTACACAACGTTTGTCCATCTGTCGCTCACAAGTGCTTATGGAAAATTATGTCAAATTTGTTTGCCTGGGCAAGGTCAATAGTACTGTATGTCAGTTGTGTAACATCATGCTTGCCCAGGTTCTAGGTAATTGACAATGTTCTCCTGCTTTTCCAATCACCAATCGAGTGAAACAAGGCTATGTTCTTGCTCCCATACATTTTAGCATGATGTTTTCAGCCATGTTGTCAAAGGCCATCAATGAGGGCAAGCATGGCATCAAGGTCAGCTACCGATGGTACTGATGGCAAACTATCTAACGTGAAAAGTTGACAAGCCAAAATTAAAGTGGAGGGAGAGTTGGTTCGAGACGTTTTTGTGCACGGATGACTGTGCACTAAATTCAGCCTCTGAAACTGATATGCAACAAAGTAGGAATCAATTTTCTGTTGCTTGTGTTAATTCTGGCCTAACAATTAACACCTAGAAAATACAGGTGCTCCATCAGTCAGCACCACAGTTATGGCAAGTGGAGAAGTTTGGAATAGTGTTGATAAGTTCACTTACCTTGGTAGTGTACTTTCTGGGGATGTACACAGTGATAATGAGGTCGATGCATGCATTGAGAGCTAGCTTGGTGTTCAAGAGGCTCCAAAGGAAAGTATGGGAGAGAAGAGAGAGAAGAGACTGTCAAATTGAAGGTCTACAGAGCCCTTGTGCTAACCTCATTGTTGCGTGCTGGCCTACCAGTGCCATGTCAGGAAACTGAATTGCTTACGTCCGAATTGTCTTAGGAAGATTGTGAAGATCACCTGGCAGGATTAGTACCAGGCACTGAGGTCATTTCTCAAACTGAATGCCAAGCATTCAAACTCTACTGCTGAGTGCAACTATGAAGGGCTGGCCACATTATTTAAATGCCAAATATATGCTTGCCCAAAAGACTCTTTTATGGAGAACTCACACAGGGCAAACGATCACATGGGGGTCAGAAGAAGTGATACAAGGACAGAGAAGGGGCTGTGCTTTACCAACAAAGCAGAATTGAAATAGTTCAAAAGAAAAGCTAGATGAACAAATTTAGAGAATGCACCCCAAATGCTCAGATGGACGATTTGTATGCAGCCTGGGGTCGAACCTTCCAGGCTTGTACTGGTCTGATCAGCCACACTTGGACACATAGTGACTCTACCCTAATACAGTGATGTCATTTTGGTCCTCTTCTAGAATGAAGGACAACAGTCATAATATACACTGTATGTGTTCTTGAGGTTCTACTCATTTTTCAATGCATCATTTCATACAAGAAGAAGGGGCACAAACTAGATAAGAAAAGCCAAAGTGACTGAAGGTAGTTTACCAGCATTGGCTAAACTCACTGCCACAAATGGGAGGGTGAAAGATTCCCTTTTTAGACAAGCACTGCAGAGAAAACTGGAAAGTCATTTGGGATCAGTTTGGTTAAGACTCCCAGCTTCCACCTCCTACTATATTGCACTCAAAATGGAGACTGTACCTGGCCAAAAAAATCACTGATTAAAAGACCTAGAAGAAAGATGGAGGAGAAGGAAAGAGAATGTCCAGCTTGGCACCTTCACATCTTCTAAAAGCCAATGTAGAACATGGCCCAGCCCGAACAGAGAAGCATTGTTCCAGACAGAGAGGGTTCTGTGGACCCTGAGTGTTAACCCTAACCATATCCTAAATGCATGCTGAGGAAGCGGTCCAGCCAGCAAAGGTGTGGCTGAGTGTATCAGCTCAGGGAAAGACCATTCATCAGGCCAAGAAGGGGTTCCAGATCCAGCATAAAGGGGTAGGAACAGGGGATAGAGAAAATCCTATCTCTTATTGCCCAACTTGGGGTTAGACAACTAGGGCAAACTGAGGGGATCTACCCCTAGAAGAGGCAGATCCTGGGTGAGGGGCAGGTGCCAGGACCTAGGCTGGGTCTTAAGCAGGAAACACATTCAAGGCAAGCAGCAGCTTGTGGTTCCAATCCCAGGAGCAGAGTGAGGTCTCAGGTCTCTTCCAGCCCAGTCTGAAGCCTACAGAAAAACAGGCATGGAAGGAGTCTTAGATGAAAGGGGACTCTAAAGTTCTGTCACTTTCTAGCAGCATAGCTTTACAGCTGGCTTATAGTGACTGAATCCATCAGTAATCTCCACATGGGCCAGCCCACAGATGTATTGCTCAGACTCAAACACAGTTCAGGAATTTGCAGATCTATGATGGTGGAGCAGTGGATAGGGAATCAGACCATCCTGGGAGCACTGAAAACTTACAGGTCCCTGGAGTGAGCTTTCCCTGAGATCCTGGAATAACATACAACTCAAAACCTCAAGAAAGCAGCAACAAGGTTATTCCGGACATGCCCTTCAGAATGTGGAGAGAGCCTGGCGCTGACATCAGGTCCATGGTCAGGAAGGAGACTGAAAGAATAAGCAGACAAGAAAGGATCTCACCACCCATTTTACCTTGGGGACAGGGATGCTCAAGACACAAACCCAGAAGAAGAAAATGACTTCAAAACATCAATACATAAAGCCTCAAAGAAAAGCACAGAGTGGGCAGAATTCAACTAGGAATTCTGGAAGAGAGCAAATAGGTAAAAGAGTAAAAAGAAGCTAGCGATAATATTTTTCACTGAGGAAAGAACTGGAAGTTAAACGACTGCTGTGGAAGAAAGAATCAGAATTGGAATAAAGGGCTTGTCACAACTGAGTTTTAACAGAAGGGTAAGCTGAGGCAGATATCTGAGCAAGATAACATCTATTAGCAGGGAATGCTCCCTATCAATAAATGAGCCAGAGGCCTAGAGCAAAAGGACACTTCCCCTTCTGTGGGTTTTGGGGAGCACAGAACAAAGAGAAGAATAGGGTAGATGACATCGTGGAGTTAAGGCCTAGTTACAATGCTGAGGTCAGGGAACAAGCTGATTGGTTGCAAGTTTGGTAATGGAGGAGAGCAACACCCCTCCTTCTCCTCCTGTGAGTCTAAAACATGTTCTTGGCCTGAGTACAGGTGCAGGATAGTGGCCCTGACATTGGGACAGCAAACCAGACATCTTGGAAGGACAACTTGGTGGCACAAAGATGTCAGACCCAAACCCCCTTGCTTTCTCACCCTTTTCCCAAGGTTAGCAAAATTCCTTGAGCAGGAGAGCTGGACTTTTCAGCTTAATGTATTCCAGACCAGCTGAACCCTGAATCAAGTTTAGAGACAAAGAACGGTAACTCAGGTAATTACAGGATGAAAATAGTTTCAGAACCAAATCAATAAATTGTAAACATGATCAATAAGAAATGAAACAGGATTCATCTCAACCTTTGCAGGCTTGCCCCAAGAGCTGCAGAACCTTGTCCAAGCTACAAATGTATGGAAAACTAGAATGACTCTGTGACAAAACGAGCAAGATCAAGACTGAAAAACAGAAGAAACTGTAAAGAAAACTTATAGTCCTGAAAACAGTATTAAGGAGAGAGAATTTAAGAGTCATTGAAACCATGGCCTTAAATCTTAATTCAAGGAAACATTAAAAAAATTCTCCTGGATGTCTTTAGAACTAGAGGTAAAAATGGAAATAAAAAGAACCCGAAAGAACCCATCTCTGGAAAGAACCCCAAGAGAAAACTCCCAGGATCCTCCTAGCCCAAATCTAGAGCTTAAGGTCAAAGAAAAAAAAAAAAACCCAGCAAATGTCCAGAAAGAAAGACTTAAGAAGGAGCAGACAACTGAGAACATTCCAGAAGACAAAGGCTTCTGAGGAGAGGGAAGGTGAGAGACAAGGATCTCACATAATGCAGATGAAGCAGAAGTCGGTGCAGCAGAGGAGGGTCTGGTGGGGGAAGAAGCTGACAACAGAACAGCAATCTCACTTGAACGGATCAAAGGAGGGACTGCGGAGGGCAAGGAATGAGAGACGCTCCCCACTTCCTGATGGAGATGAAAGATTCAGAGTGCAGAACACATGTACACGTTTTTGTTTTTTGGAGGGCTGCATGAACAATGCTGGAATGCTGCCCTTGAGTATACAACTTTATAACAGAGGTTTTTCCTTTATCTCTCAATTTAAGAAGGCTGAGCATGGTAAATGGAGTTTTTCTTGAGTGAAAAAAATATGTATTTGAAAAAATCAGAAGAAAATCCATTCATTTAACGTCTATAACTGTGTCAAGGAGCATTCTTAATCCAAGATACTATTTTTAAAAAACAGATAATCCTAACCACATAAAATCTAAAAGATTTCACTAAAATAAACGAAGATCAAACATGAATAATTGTTAGTAGCACATACGCCAAACGGATACATCACATCTGACCAAAATAAGTCCTTTATATCCAGACAGAGACCTGACACCAATATGAACCAAGAGCCATTGCTGATAGATAAGAGCTCAAAGGATATGAATATTTGTAAAGTCCTGGAAACCACAAACGACCTGAAAACAGGTCTCCAAGCCACACTAAGAGAAAGTCATGGGAAAATAATCTTGCCATCTCTTGTGAAGGGGTAAAATTTGTGCATGACAATAACTGAGTGCTGAAATAAGAGGATGCAATTCTTTGGGCCCCAAACTGAAAAAGGAGGCAGTGGAGTTGTCTGGACTTTCTCAGAACTAGGATGAGGCTCTGGACTAGGGTCAATATTATGGCTACCACATTTGGTAAAGAGAAGAAACCAGAGCTGGGTGTTCAAGGCTATGTAAGTGTGCACTGTTGGTCTTTAGTTTTCCAATCTGGAAAATAAAGGAGATTATCTCCAAGATCCTCTCCAGGGAAACTTGATCCTGTCCGTGAAATCTTTAGTTTCATAGTTTCCCTGTTGGGGGAATGAGACAAGAAAGAGGGAAAATCCTACCAAATGTGCCCAGGTTCATTGTTTCTGAAAAAAGAAGTTACCAGGCATTCACACCTTCACATTTCAGGCAGCTCAGACCAGCCTTAGGCTGAAATGGCACTCTTCTCCATTTTAATAATTGAGCTCTTTCCTTTTTGTTACTGAGTTGTGTCTGACTCATTGTGACCCCTTTTGGGGTTTTCTAATCAAAGAAATTGGAGTGGCTTGCCCTTTCCTTCTCCAGATCATTTTTCAGATGGGGAAACCGAGGCAAACAGGGTTAAGTGACTCACCCAGGGTCACACAGCTAGTAAGTGTCTGAGGCCTGCATTGGAAGTCAGTTCTTCCTGACTACAGGCCCTTGGCGCCATCCACTGGGCCACATCCCTGCCCCTCTTGTACCCGGATTCCCAGTTCCATTTCCTGGACTCTGGTTTCCTCTGCATTCTTGGGTCCTGGCTTGTTTATCTGCAGGGCCTGGGGAAGTTACAAGACTTGTCCGAGTCACAGCTGGGATGGAGGTCCTTAAATCCGAGGGGGCAGCCCCCGGTCTGAAGTCAGCCTGCAGATTTCTTCAGTCCTCAGACCCCCTCAATCTGGGCTGGGGACATTTTCTCCCCAACTTCTAAGGAGGGGAAAGGGTGGCACTGAGGAGGGCTGGAGGGCAGGGTGGACTGTAGCCCTAACCCTTCTTTTTCTATGGTTCAAGCTGCGAGCACAAGAGCCCTGAGCTCCTGGGGTGATGACGGGAGGGAGGGAGCCTGGGCGGCTCCATGGAATCAGGCTGTCCTGGGAATGACAGAGACCGAGTCAAGGTCTATCAAGCTGGGTATTTCCTCAGGGTCAGTTTCAGTTTTGGTCTCCCAACCTGCGCGGGCTCCTTCTGCCCAGTCACCAGTGACGTTGGTTGTCTCCCACCCGCTTTTGGCCGGCAGAGCCTCCGGGGAGCCAATCAGAAGAGGGATTCGTCCCTTTATAAACCCAGCACCCACAGGTCTCTGTGATCTCCAGCTCCTGTGCCTGCGGACCATGGAGCGCTCCCTGGGCGCTCTCCTTCTGCTGGGGACCCTGGCGTTGGAGGACACCTGGGCGGGTAAGGAGAGACTGGGCACAGCATCCAGGGGTAACCGTGGGGCCGGGATAGGGGTCCCTACACAGAGCTCCGGACCCAGGCCTACGGAGCGTTTCCTCGGACCCGGCTCCTCTGGTCCGGGCGGGGTGAGAGGGGGGAGCCGGGAATCAGCCTGGACCGGGAGCCCGCCGCCCCTGAGGGGGCTTTGTTGGGGAGGTGTCTTCGTGTCGGTCCCTTAAGTCGGGGGGGGGTGAGTGGGTTGGTAGGGGTGGGAGGTCATGGGGAGGGAGAATGGGGGCCACAGTCCTGCGGGCGTTAAGAAGGAGCAGAGCTGTCTGGGGTTCCCCCGGAGCCCCCCAAGGGCGAACCAGGGGCAGCTTTGATAAAGAGCTTCCCGGGGGATCGGGGGGAGCAGGGGGCAGGTGAGGACAGAAGGTGGGGGTCGGGGGTGAGCAGTGTGAGAGGTCCCGGACCCGGACCGGAGGCGGGGGAGGGGAGAGGGAGTCAGCGTCCGGGTTCTGGGGGCTCGGACTCGGTTGTTGTCTGGGAAGGCTTGGTGTGCATGGGGGGGAGGGGAGGGTAAGGGGCGGGGTTACGGGGGGGCGTGGAAGGGTCAAGGGTCACTCCCGGGGCGTGGCGGGGTCAGGGGTCACTCCGGGCGTGGCGGGGTGCAAGTCTCCCCAGGCGCCCCCCGCCCTGACCCCATCCAGTCCCCACGTCCCAGGCTCCCACTCCAGGAGGTTTTTCGACACCGCCGTGACCCGGCCCGGGCTCGGGGAGCCGCGGTTCCTCGCCGTGGGCTACGTGGACGATCAGCAGTTCGTGCGCTTCGACTCCGACCGCCCGGGTCAGAGGCTGGAGCCGCGGGCGGCGTGGATGGAGGGCGTGGAGCAGGTGGAGCCGGGGTACTGGGAGCGGAGCACGCAGATCATGAGGGCGGCCACACAGAATTACCGAGTGAGCCTGGAGAACCTGCGCGGCTACTTCAACCAGAGCGCGGGGGGTGCGTGACAGGGGAGGGGCGGGGAGCGGGGTCCGCCCGGGGGTCTGGGGAGCGGGGCCGGGGCAGCCAGGGTCCGGCCTCACTGACCCGGGCCGGGCCGAACAGGCGTCCACACCTACCAGCGCATGTACGGTTGCGAGGTGTCCCCCGACCTCACCTTCCAGCGCGGGTTTTACCAATACGCCTACGACGGGCAGGACTACATCGCCCTGGACACCGAGACCCTCACCTGGACGGCGGCCGTGCCTCAGGCTGTGAACTCCAAGCGCACGTGGGAGGCGGAGAGGAGCATCTCGGAGAGACATAAAGCCTACCTGGAGGAGACGTGCGTGCAGCGGGTGAAGAAGTACCTGGAGATGGGGAAGGAGACCCTGATGAGGACAGGTAGGGTCGGACCCTCTCCAATGTGCGCGGCACTCAAGGCCCCTGGGTGGCCCTTCTCCACCTGCCCTCAGCCCCGGGCTCCCGACCCCGGGGACCCCTTGTACCCCAGGACATACCCCGCGCCCCACAAATCCTTGTGCCCCTGGAGGGGAGGGGGGAAGGGAAGCCTGGAAATGTTTCTGACCTTCGACTGCAGACCCTCCCAAGTGTGCTGGGCACTCAATGCTGCAACCCATCCTTCTTAGTCACTCCTCAGCCCCAGTCTGTGTCCCCCAACCCCAGGAACCCCTCGTACCCCATGGCTTGAATTGTGGGGTGTTCCTCCTGCCCCCACCTGTTCGTGTGTCCTTGGAGGGGAAGGGGGAAAGGAGCCTGGTAATGCCTCTGACCTTTGCCTCCAGACCCACCTAAAGCCAGAGTGACCCGCCACACTGCCCCCCATGGGGAGGTGACCCTGAGGTGCCGGGCCCAGGACTTTTACCCTAAGGAGATCTCCCTGACTTGGCTGAGGGATGGGGAGGAACAGCCCCAGGACATGGAGTTCATTGAGACCAGGCCTGCAGGAGATGGCACCTTCCAGAAGTGGGCAGCTGTGCAGATGACCTCGGGCCAGGAAGGCAGATACACCTGCCGCGTTCAGCACGAGGGGCTGTCTGAGCCCTTCACCCTGCAGTGGGGTAAGAACAGTGAGGAGGGGCTGGGAAAAGGCCACCCCCACCCCACAGGACCAGAGGGAGGGGGACTGGGGGAGTTGGGGGAGGGGTTAGTGACTCAGGCCAGACAGGAATCAGGGCCTCTCAATTCCCTTTTCCATTTCAGAGCCACAGTCTTCATCCACCTGGCTCATTGTGGGGGCCATCGCTGCTGGCCTCCTCCTCCTCACTGCAGTTATTGTTGGAGTTGGGATATGGAGAAGGAAGCATTCAGGTAGGCAGGGCTGGGAGGGGTCATTAGGGATCGGGCACTGTGGAGATCTGGGCTTCCTCTGACCTGGCAGCTTGTCTTTCTGTCCCCAAGTCCTCTCTGTCCCACCTAAGGGACAGTCACACAGTCCTTAAGACTCTAGAAGAGCAAATTTGTAACTGGAAGCCATTTCCCTGGAGGATGCCTGGCAGGGTGTAACAGGCTGGCTGAGTGGGGAATCTGCTTCAGACTCAGCTCAGACATGAACATGGGGATCTCTGTGCAAGGGCCTGGGTGTCTCCCCAGCTGGGGACTGTAGATCAGCCTTGGGAACCCCTGGAGGAGGGGCCTGAAGCTGGGGAAGTGCCCAAATAGGGGGCTTTTCTCTCTTCCTCTTGGATCTAGAGGCTGCAGTGGTGTGGGGTATGGGAGTGCAGTCCTGGTTATTTGTTGTGTCTCCAATACAAATCTTTGAACTTCTGAGACCCTAGTGTGGTCTCCTCTCCTGGATTCCTTGCTGGAAATTTGTTTTCTTTTCCAGGTGGAAAAGGAGGTGATTATGTTCCAGCTGCAGGTAAGTGAAGGGTAGACATGGAGGGTAGAAAGAAGGGGCCAGCCCATGGTGCTCTGGGACCTGAGCACTGAGAAGCAGAGTGGAGGCCTAGCCCAGTAGCCTTCCCTTGGTGTCCCCTTCCCTTCCCATACCCTGGTTTTGGAATGCATGTCCCTGACTGGGTTGTTTCCCTCCTTTGTCTCCAGGCAATGACAGTGCAAAGGGGTCAGATGTGTCTCTCACAGCCAAAGGTGAGACTCTGGGGGCCTGGAAGGAGGGAGGGGGCCAAGCAAAGAGGAGGAGGGTCTGTGGGAGGTTGGGCTGAGAATGGGCTGGGTGGGAAGACAGGCTCTTCAGAATGATGACAGGCTGGAGGCCAGAGGGCACTTGGAGGATCCTCATGAATCTGTCTTTCCTTCTTCAGCTTGAGAGAATTGCCTGGCATGGACCTGAGATGGAAAACCAGTTTGCAGTCCCCATACTGTTCCTGTTGACCCCTGGCCTCTCTCCCCTGCACTGACCCCTTCAATCCTCCTTGGACTTTATTGGCCCAAGCCCAGGGCAGCCTCATCAGGGCCTTCATCCTGTTCTCTAAGGCCTCCCTCCCTCCTCCCCCCTGTCTTTGTGTCTGCTTTGGGAATGAGCGTCTGATGTCTGACCGATAAAACAACCTGATGAATCACTGATCTGCAGTCTTCAGCTTTTCTCCACAATCTCAGCTGAGCATCCCTTTGAGTGGGGGATTACAGGGGACAGGATGAGCATGTGGAGGGTTCTGGCCATGTGAAGGGCAAAATAAATGAAAGTTTGGAGGTACCTGAGAAAACTTTTGTTTGTTCTCCTGAGTCTGGAAGTGTAGGTGGGGGCTGGGCCCAGAGGGGAAGGAGCCTGGGGGGTGGGCAGTGTGTTGTACATGGAGAGGAGGCAGACATTTGTCTTTAATTTGTACTCCTTTGGGGCATGTGTGGACATGGTATGTTGGGACTTGTTTCGGGCTTCACACAGAGCCCAGGCTGCACACTCCTTCTGGGCCTGGAGCCATGCCCAGACAGGATGCTGGGTCACTAACCCATAGGCCGCCTGCCTGTAAGCTGCCCCTCAGCACTGACCTTCACAGAGGTCCAGTTCTCTCTATTTTTGTCATTTTCATCAGAAGTATAAAAGCAGTATTTTCATCGTGCTCCCTGTAAACCACTGGGGTCAGGAAGTCTTGTGAGAGGAGAGGACATGTCTTCCATGGGGGCTCACTTTCCTCATTTGCATTAGAAAATGGGTCTACATTTCAAGGTGGCTAAGTCAGTGCAACCCCTGACTTACAGGCAGGAAGGCCTGGGTTTAAATCCCATCTCAGACAATAGTTTTGTGACCTTGAGCAGGTCACTTAACCTTTCACCTCAGGAATCAGGGTGGGGCGGGCATATTAACTCCTCCTCCAGATCAAGTAAGATCATCTGTACAAAGTGCTTAGAAGACTTATTATAGAAATGAACACTGCTATTATTGCTTTCAAGCGCTAATTCCTATGATTCTGCGGATTCCCAACAGTCATCATGACACTCATTGAAAGATAACTTTCATCCTTTAGAGCCCTAAGAATTCCTCGCACTGTGAAGTCAGTCTTTATCTCCTAAGCAGGGACCCTCCTGCCACCCTGTGCCTATTCATGCTATTACAGGATTTAGAATGAGACTATCCTCCCTTCTGAAATGATGAGCTTGAAGGGGGGAGTGGGAGGAGGGTGCATCCTCTGACAAACCAGCCCCTGAAGCCTCCAGACTTCCAGGTGAGCTTGGACACTTCCAAGACTCATCAGTCTAGAGTCTGAAGGGGCCTCCCAGGCCCTCGGATCCAGCTGCCTAGGACAGCACCTAGTCCATAGGAGACTCAGTCAAGGCTGTTGGCCTGCCTGGCTCCTATCCCCAAATCCATTCCTCTGATCTCTCGGACTTTACTATGAAAGGAAAATCTGCTTGATAATGTTTAGATGCAGCTTCTGAAGTCCAGGCTAGCTCAGCCATGGGTGTTCAGAGAAGCTGGTCTGGGACACCCAGGGAAGGTTCCCAGTGAGAAAGGGGCCTTCTACATCAGATAATGTGTGTACACTGACCCCCGTGCAATCTGATGAGAGTTTTCAGGGGATCTGTGAACTTGGATGGGAAGAAATACATCTTTGTTTTGACTAACTTCTGATTGAAATGTCATTATTCTTTTGACTATTAAATTTTCAAAAACCACACTAAGTTCTGAGGAGACATTTATTAAAAGCTTCACCAGATGACACAAAAAATTTAAGATGCCTGGATCTAGGTTATGTCAGAATGATGAGGTAAATACAATTATATTTAGGTGTATTTTGGCACTTTTTGTACCTGTGAGTATGTGTATACATGCACCCACACCTATGAATACATATATGTACATGAGAGATAGTAACTACTAACCAATTAATTCACAGGTAAGAGTTATGAAATTGCCATGCCTTTTGACCCAGCAATACCGCTGCTAGGCCTATTTGTGGGGATGATTGGGGAAAAAGGAAAAGAACCTATATGTTCTATAATATTTACAGCCACTGTATGTGTGGCAGCAACAAACTGGAAATAGTGGGGATGTGTTGGGGGACAGCTCTGGACCGGGGTCCCCCGTGAGGACCGTGAGACGCCTGAGGGTCCGAACCTGCTTACGTGGCAGGCTAGCTGGTCTAGCAAGCCACGAGGTACAGGGATGGCCCTGGTAACAGGCTGGCTCCACCCACGGGGAGGCACTTGGGAGGAGCTCGCCCGCCCATGGGAGGTACGGGGGAGGAGACAGGGGATAATAAAAGGGGATGACCATGAGAGCTGGAAGGGAGAAACGGAATAAAGCTTGCTGGCTGCAACTCCTTTCGGGTGCTCTGCCTGTTTATTCCCCTTCCCCAACAGGGAGAGGGAATTCCCTCCCCCGAACCAGGAGGAGGGCCAGAGACGTCTGAGGACCGGGGATAGGTAAGTAGAAGGCGAAGGCCCGGGAGTCGCCCCGGGCAGGGATGACCATCAATTGGGGAATGACTGAGCAAGTTGTGTTACATGAAGTCTATAAAATCCTACTGTGCTATAAGACTTGATGAAAACATGGAAAGACTGTTAGGAAATAATAAGTGAAATGGGCAGAACCAAGAGAACATCACATACATTCTCAGCAATTCTGTCTTAAGAGCAACTTGGAGTAACTAAGTCATGTTGACTACTGTAAGTACCCAGATGAACTACAAGGGATCTATGAAGCTGTATGCATCCAGAGAAAAAACGGATAAATGGAAGCACTCAAAGAATGATTTTACCCCCCCCCCCATACCCCTACACCCACACCCACACACACACACACACACACACACACACATGTACCCACACACCTATCTCTAATGGTATCCATCTCTAGGGCAGGGGGAAGGGAAGAAAAAGAAAAGGGGAAAATTACATGGTAATTTTATTATATATTTACTAGGAATACCACGTTGTACATAATAGATCTGCAGTTTCATGGGCAATCTCTTTTTCTTCTGTGTTATGGAAAATATTATTTTATTTCACAAATTCAAACTAAAATACAGAAAATTACAGAAACATCAGAGCTACATCTGGTTCCTGTTGCTGCAGGTTGGGCATCAGTGACTATGCCAGATGCGAGGCCACATCTTTGGTGGTGGTGGGTTGTTCAGCTTGTCAGGAGCCCAGGTCACCAGGACCACTCTGAGGGAGGACAAAGGGAGGAGATGAGAGTACAAAGAGATCATTGGAAAAGACCTGGGTCAAGAGGCCTGGCATTTTCAGTGATTCGTTGCACTCTCCTGGGGTCCTTGTTTTCAAAGATATTCAGGATCTGGTCCCCTCCTTTTATTAAACCTTAGCCACAGCTAGCTCAGGTTTAAGTTCAATGTTGGGATGAAATGAGGCTCTCAGAAATCATTGAACATTAAAGAAAGGACGTTGACTTGGCACTAAGACAGCAATGATGTGCACCAAGGACATGGTGACACTTTTCTGAATAGAGCTCCTCTCATGTCCAGGTGGAAACTTCTCTAGTCAATCAGATAGGCTGTGGTGACTGCAAAGAAGCCATCATGCTGGGCACATAATTTTTATTGAGCATAATGAGAGTGATTAGTCTTTACTCACTGCTGCTAAGCCCAGCATGTGTTTGTGCAACTTCTCTCTGCTTCCAAGGTGTTACTGTAGGGCTGTGTGTTCCTCATGAGAAGAATGGGTTCTGCTCCGTGTGTTGAAGTTAGGAGTACTCAGGGCCCCAAAACACTGACATGCTGGATCCTGCCCAAGTGAATTCAATCAAAGCCTTCTTTCAGCCAAAGAAAGACAATATTTGTTTAATCTCCTCCATATTGGGTAGTCTTTTAAAGAGCCCAAGCATTTGTGATACTTGTATTGACAAGTGGGCCAGATTGAATCTCAGCTAGATTGAATCTGAGCCAGTATCATTCTCTTAATTTCATTCCCAAGAAAGAATATAACAATACACATGACTCAGCGTCCTAGGCACCACTTCCCTCTAAACTTCTTTGATCTTTTAGTCCTGCCCTGAGTAGCTGAGCTCCACCTCACCATGGTGCTTATCCAAGGGACAGTTTTTTCCAACTTCCATTCAAAAGATGGTGTCTATTTCAAGGTATTGTAGATGTTGACCTAAAAAGAACAAGGGCCATTTCCTCTATTCAGATTAGGATTTAAGGTTTGAATAGGGTTAAGACTACAGGTTCTGCTGTGCATATGGAGAGTTTTCATCCTCCTCCTCCTCCTCCTCCTCCTCCTCCTCCTCCTTCTGCTCCTCCTCATCAAAAATAATAAAAACAACAGCTAGCTTTTATATAAGGTTTTAAAGTTTGCAAAGCCCTTTAGGCAAAGTATAATATATAGTGTAAGAAGACTAGAAAGGTTGAAAGGACTCAAGTTCTAAAGAGTATTAAATGACAAATGGTTTCATATTTGATCCTAGAGGGAACAGTTCCACAGTATTGGAGTTTATGAAATTTGTTGTTGCTGTTCAGTCATGTCCAACTCCTTGTGACCCCATGTGGAGTTCTCTTGGCAATGATACTTGACTGGTTTGCCATGTCCTTCTCCACTCTCATTCCTCCTGGATTTCTCTACCCCATTTGCTGCTCTTGACCCCAATACTCTTTTCTTGCTGTGGTTTTGTGGCACTCCCTTAACTTGGTTTTTCTCCTTTGTGACTGACTGAATCTCAGTGACCTTTGCCAGAACGTATCCCATCTCATGACTTTTAATTTATTCATATCTTGTGATACAGACTAACTCTTCTTTCTTTTTTTATTCTTTTTGTTTACTGCTTTCTATGCCTGCAGGAAGTTGCTCACCAAGGGACCCAACTTGCCCCACCTTGATTTTCTCTGAGGTAATTGGTGCTATTATTTTCCCAACAACTACCAAACATCTCTGTATTCAGTGTTCCCCAGTTTTCAGACTCTAAGTCCCTTTCATGTAGATGAATGAGAGATAATCAAGAATGGGACCCTGAGATCTAGGGGTAGAAGAGGTAGGAGAAAATTGAAGAGGGAGAGAAGGGTCACACGAACCCAGAAAGAAGGAGCATTGGCAGAGGTCATTCCTGGTCTCTTTATATGCCAGAGTGGATTTGCAGCACTCACAAATATTTGAGGAAATCCACCCACTGTGCCCTTCCCTCATATATGTTTTGAGATGGTAGAGGCCAAATGTGGTGGTTCTATTGCAAGGATGAGAACAGAGTGGAATTGAAAAGCTGAAAATGTGTTTTATTTCAAATGGATTTGTTGTTTTCCACTTCTAAATAAGCATGAGAGGGTCTGCTCTCCCCTCCACTTCTCTTCTTTGTACATTGTAGTAGATTCTGCTTGCCTTTTAAAAACTTGAACATTTCCTTAATTTCAATTTTGGTCTGGAGCAAAAAGAGGTTAGGTAAAGATGAACATAAAATTCAATTACATCAGAGTGCCAAACCTCAGGCCTTAAGGGCGAAAATTTTCCTAACTGGGAACTAATAGCTATGGTATTAACATTCCTAAGTTTACATCAGATCTTGCCATTTTTCAGTTGTTTCTGACTCCCCATGACACCATTTGGGGTTTTCTTGACAGAAATACTGGAGTGATTTGCCATTTTCTTTTCCATCTCACTTTACAGATGAGGAAACTGAAGCAAACAGGGTTAAGTGTTTTGCCCAGTAAGTATCTGAGGTCAATTCTGAACTCATGAAGATAAGTCTATCTGGTTCCAAGCCCTGTACTCTATCCATTGCAGCACCCAGCTGCCCCACTTTCATCTGATATAAACTCCACAAGTCAGTAGAGGAGGCACTGCCTAGACCAGGGGATCCATGATAGTGAGCTAGATAATCCCAAGAGAGCTAGTTGTGACAGGATATGGCTGAAGACACACAGAAGGTTGGACAGCCAGGAAATATCTGTTCCCTCTACAGTGAAAACCACCCCCCACAGATGTCATGTTTTAATATCATGTTTCTTCCTGGTACTCTACAAACAATTGTTGTATTAGCTACTGAACAACACCAACAAATTAAGTAAAACTGACATTTGTCATTTGAGAAAGGAGGGTGCAGCAAAGATGGCAGAGACTATTTTACATGCTTCTGTTATGGGGGCCTGCATGTCGTCAGTGTTTCCAAAGTGGTGCAGTTCATTGAGAAGTCTGTTCCTTGCCCTCCTGTTCAGAGTTCTGCAAGTGTGATGCAAATTTTTGTTTCTTGGATAATCCATGGGAAAGTTTCAGAAGATTTAGTGGAAGAATCTTTAGGTTTAAAGGGACTGAACCATTGTCTTGCTCTCCTTTGGTCCTGGTGCACTGGCCTGATAGTGACCACTGCACATTTATGTGCAGAGTTGAAGGTTCAAATTACCCCTTGACCTCGGCCTTTGAGCCAAAGAGTTGGAGTTTGGGAAACCTATATTGTGCTCATGAACAACTGAAACACCCTCTTGCTCATGACTGCTCCTCCCCACCCTGGAATGGTGACCATAAGCTAGGAAATAGGTAACAGAGCTGTGAGCTGGCTCCCATTGCTGATATCCTGATAATTTGCCCAATTCTGTGAGAAAAAACTAAACAATTTAATTGAAATGAAAAAATACTTAGAAAATCAGAAATAGCCCAGATTAACAGAAAAGGAAACTGCATATCTAAATAAACCTGTTTGAGAAAAAGAAATTGAATAGGCCATAAACAAACTTCGCAAGAAGAAAAAAAACACCAGGACCAGATGGATTCAGTAGTGAATTTTGCCAAACATTTAAAGACCAATGAATAACAATATTAAATAAATTATTCAGAATAATATGCAAAGAAGTCCTACCATATACTCCTTTTGTTAAAGAAATATGTTGCTGATACCCAAACCAGGAAGAGCAAGAACAGTGAATGATAAGTGCAGAACAATTTCAGTGATGGATATCAAAGCAAAAATGCTAAATAAAATAGCATCCAGGAGATTATAGCAATATATCACAAAGATTATACATTGTGTGCAAGTAGGAACTTTGGGGTGTTCAATACAAGGAAAACCCCACACAACTGATTATATCGATATCAAAAGCAACAAAAATCGTACGATTACAGCAATAGATGCAGAACAAGCTGTTAACAAAATGCAACATTAATTTCTATTAATGAATCACTTGAACATATAAGTATAAATGGATTACATTCCTAAAATGATAGGAAGTATCCCCTGAGCATCCCCTTGATTTCCAGTTTTTGGCCATCACAAAGAATGCTGATATAAATATTTTTGTACATGTGGGACACTTTCCCATTTTTATGATCTCTTGGGGATACAGTCCTAGAAGTGATATTGCTGGGTCAAAGGATATGCACATTTTTGTAGCCCTTTGGGCATAGTTCCATATTGCTCTCCAGAATGTTTGAATCAGCTCACAGCTCCACCAACAATGAATTAGTGTTCCAGTTCTCCCACATGTTCTCCAACATTTATCATCTTCCTGTTCTGTCATATTAGCCAATCTGATAGGTGTGATGTGGTATCTCCAAGTTGTTTTGATTTGCATCTCTCTAATCAAAAGTGATTTAGAGCATTTTTTCATGACTATAGATATCTGTAATTTCTTCCTCTAAAAACTGCCTGTTCATATCCTTTGACCATTTATCAATTGGTTAAAGACTTGTATTTTTGTATATTTGACTTAGTTCTCTATATATTTTAGAAATGAGGCCTTTACCACAGACACTAGTTGCAAAAATTCTTTCCCCGTTTTCTGCTTCCTTCCTAATCTTAGTTGCATTGGACTTGGTTGTGCAAAAACTTTTCAGTTTAATGTAATCAAAATTATCTAATTTGCACTTCATAATGCTTTCTATCTCTTCTTTAGTCAAAAATTCTTCCCTTCTCCATGAATCTGAAAAATACACTACTCCTTGCTTCACTTATTTCTTTATAGTATCACTCTTCACACCTAGATCATGTACCCATTTGGATTTTATTCTTGTGTTTGGTGTCAGGCCTTGGTCTATGCCTAGTTTCTGCCACACTTTCATCCAGTTTTCCCAGCAATTTTTGTTGAATAGTGAGTTCTTATCCCAGAAGCTGGGGTCCTTGGGTTGATCAAACAGTAAATTGCTATATTTACTGCCTACTGTGTCTTGAGTACCTAGCATATTCTTTAATGTTCACGACAGAAGCCTTGCCATAATGCTTATACTCATAAAGTTTTCTCTTCAGTAGGAACAATCTGACATTAGCTAAACCCTTAACAGAAGGCTTCCCATAATCACTATATTTATGAAATTTCTCAAATCTGAATTTTTAAATGTTCAATAAGCTTTCCTTTCTTGTTGAAGGCCTTCAGTTCATAACTTTTCAGCCAGTCTGCATTTCTGATGTTGTTTGTCCTTTGTTCTTGAAGAGGATCATGACATCAAGGAATGTGATGCCAGGACTTGCAAGTGAATTTGGATTTAAGTGAGGGAGGGCTGTGCAATGCCACCAGCCTCACCTTCCCCTCTGGAGTCATCTGGCTCCTGGCAAGGTATAGATCAGGACTACTTCAGATGGCCCCTGAGTAATATGTACACTCAGGCTAAAGAACATCCCAAATCCATTACTTATAAAGTCTTTCTCCATTAGGAATTCTCTAGTGAAGAAAAAGTTGTGAACTCTGGAGGAAAACATTCCCATCTTCATTACATTGATAAAGTTTCCTCTCAGGAAAAATTTATCCTCTCAGGATAAATCCTACTATAAGAAAGAGGTTCTGGTTGAAAGGCTCCAATGTGAACTTGTTGATTTTCATTTAATTCTATGGTTTGGAGGAAGCTTTCCCAGATTGATGACATTTATGAGTTTCCTTTCTATTGAGTTTAGGAAGATGACTTTCCCACATTCATTAGGCTCATTAGGTTTCTCTGCAGAATAAAGTTTATGATATTCGGTAAAGTCTGGTTTAGATGTAGAAACTATCTCTCTACAGCAAGTTTTATGACCTTTCCTTGGTTCTGAACATAAAATGAAACTCCCTGTGCTGCATTGTATTTGGGAATATCCTTTTCTAGAGATACTCTGTGTTGTACAAAAAGCTTTGCTTCCAAACTAATACTTTGGACAGATTTATCACCTGCACAATCCATCACTTTACTAGGAGTTTTCCTTTGGGTGGCATTTCCTTGCTGAGAATTTTTATTCTCCAAGCTCTGCTGCCTTTCTCACCTGGCATCACAGTCCCAGCCTTCTCTCCAGCTGGAGACACAGAGACCATCCTTTGGGAATCTGTCCTGGAAGAACTGCTTCACAGAAATGTGCAGTTTGGGAGGTGACTCCTTGTTTTCAGACGTAGTCTCCCAATCTGAAAAAAAGAAAGAATATGGAAATGTCTCCAGTACCCACTTGCTGTACACATAGTCCTGGTTCTGTGCCTCTTCCAGAATTATTGTTCAATTTTAAAGAAGAGAATGAATCAGCCTTGTTGGCACAGTCACTTCCAGTCTAAACAAGGTTTCCCGTTGACACTATCATATTGTGAGGGAGGATGGATAGCAGTAGTTTATAAGAGAAAACTGAGGCTCAGAACAAGTTCTGTGATTTGCTCAAAGGTAACTAAATAACTAATACCTGAAACCCAAAATGATTTCAACTGTCATTTCTGTTCCTCTGGTCTTTTTGCTACACGGTGCTGCTTCCACACAATGGAGGGGACATTTAGGTAGATGCTGGGTGGTTATCAGTTTGGGAGAGCTTCGAGATGATTCTGGCATTAAGAGGAAGGCTGATTGGACAGTCTCTGTTTCACAGCCAATTTCAGATTCTGATTCCCAATCTTCCTTATGTTTAGGATAATGGAAACAAGAACAATTGAGTCTGAATAACCCATTTTCTTTTCCATGTGTCTGCACAATAGGGGAACTCAGTGTGTGACATTTAAAGACATAAGGCACTTGGGTACCTACTTGTTTTATGAGACAAAGATTAAAATTTAACTTAGCTCTAAAAGGCAGGATGTAAGGATGGAGACTGGGGTAAGTCAATATGCATTTAAGCATTTATTACCTGCCAGGCATTGTGCTAAGTGCTAGGGATGCAAAGAAAGGCAAAAGATAGCTCCTGCCCTCCAGAAGCTAATAACTGAATAATGCAGGCTCCAACAAGCAAAGCACAAACTGAATAAACAAGATTCTGGTTAAGAGAGGGACGACACTAGAATGAAGATGAGTTGGGGAAATGTTTCCTGTAGGAGACACGATCTTAGGGTTAGATGGAAAGAATCCAGAAGATGAAGACAGAGAGGACTCCAAGGATGGGAGACAGCCAGAGAAAATACCCAAAGCTAATAGATGGAAGAGCTTTACCAATCAAAAAAGAGGATTTTGGATCTGACCCTATCATGTCAACTTAATCTGTGAGAAGTACTACCTCTGAGCATCTTCCCCTCCCAGACTGATTCTTTTTTGGAAGGCAAACTAGGCCATCTTCTGACGCAATTCTACCCTAGCCTTTAATCACCAAATGGGCACTGCCTCAGACAAAGACCTGGAAAAGACTTTAGCTTAAAAAGACCATGTTCTCCCACTGCCTCTCATGCCATTGCTTGTAGTCTTAACTTATGTCTTGCCCCTGTACTCTGAGGACTCTGGAAGAGTGAGTCTGATGACTTTGCACAGCTCTGCGTTACTTGAATCCAGTCACCCTCTTGATGTTAATGGTGGGGGAGGTAAAGAAAGGTGCAATGTACTGGAGCAGGAGATGATGGGATTGAGTGAGGAGGGGAATGGAATAAAGGAAGAGATCATGGCAGAGGATGTTAGAGAGATGTGAGATTCACAGATGGGGAGAAGAGGTGGCTTGTGGTGAATGGCCTTGACTGCTAAGAGCATGGAGGGAGGCCCGAGGAAGAGTTGCTGGGGTGAGTGGTGTGGAGAATCAATTAGGCACAAGTAGGACTGCGCTGATGCAGTGTGGGTAGATCAACATTGATGAAGCACCTACTCTGTTCCAGGCACTATGCTAAGCTCTGGGGATACAAAAAGAGGCCAAAGACAATCCCTGCCCCTGAGGAGCTTCCCATCTAATGGGGGAGGCAACTTATAAACAAGTCCAGATAAAGTCAGCTGTGGACAGGATAATGGGGAATGACCAAGAGGGAGGGCACTGAAAGGAAGAGGAGCCCAACAGAACATAGTGGGCCCAATCATAATGGCTGCACACCTTCCTGAAATCCCATTAGTAACACATGAAGAACAGCAAAGGATTCAGATGAAGGGAGTCATCCAGGACTGTGGTTGGACCAGAAGGAAAGGGATTTGAGAGAAGAAGAAAGTGCTGAACTAGGTCAACAAGGGATCAGGATCAAGAAGGAATGAGAGGGGAGTCAGACCATTGACAATAGCTCTGGAAAGTCCAGGGGGCAGAGGTCAACAGTGAGGATGGAGAACAGGTTCAGGAGCAGTAAGGCCCAGGAAAAATTGGAAGGAGACATGATTTGGAATGACCTTGAAAGTCCTTGAATAAGCATGCATAAGACTTGTGAGGGTGAAATGAAGGGTGTGACCAACCCTAGAGATAGTGGAGGAGCTGAGGGAGGAACTGAGGAAGACTGGACCAGCATATGCACTGTCATTCTTGGAAAGAGGGCAGGAGCAGGCAGAGGAGGAGACCATGAGGCAGGCATGAAAGTCACTGAGAAAGAGGGGAGAATGCTGGGGGTGGCAATGGGGGGAAATATATAGCACTAAGATCTGGTTTGGGTGATAAGTTTGGCTCAAAAGAAGAAGGTACTGATGATGGGAGAGAGGGAGAAAGTGGGAAGGAGGGGAGAGAGAGAGGATAGAGAGAAAGAGAGAGGCAGAGAGATAGACAGACAGGCAGACTGACAGAAGATTAGATTGTGAAAGTGTTAATGGAGATACAGAATACTGATTCATTTACCAGTGAGTGAGTCAGCAGTTATGAAAGAAAGTACATTATAAAGTAATAATTATCAAAAGTGATTGGTGTTGGTGAAAAAAATATGAATTAGAGAAATATATTAGAACCCACACAAGGTAACACAGTGCATAGAGTGCTAGGTCTGGAGCCAGGAAGACCTGAGTTCAAATCTAGCCTCAGAGGCTTACTAGCTGTGTGACCCTGGGCATGTCACTTCACCCTGTTTGCCTCAGTTTCCTCATCTATAAAATAAACCTCT
Source organism: Notamacropus eugenii (assembly GCF_028372415.1). Lineage (NCBI taxonomy): Eukaryota > Metazoa > Chordata > Mammalia > Diprotodontia > Macropodidae > Notamacropus > Notamacropus eugenii. The sequence goes on from NW_027325156.1 coordinate 94,033, forward strand.
TCAGTGTCTCTGCCAGGAAAACCCTAAAATGGGGTCAGACACAACTTGAAATGACTGGACGATGACTATGACAACAACAAAGAGAACTAGTTGTTAAGACCACAAACTCCTAGGGCAGCAGCTTTGAATCAGGAGGAACTGCTGGGAAAATGAGAAAGCATTCCAGAAGAAAATAGGCTTTGACCAGTAGCTTACAACATACAGCACAACAATTTGTAAAGTAATAAAACAATCTAAACATAAAAGTTCTCATCCTTTACAAAAAATAAGAGGAAAAGAGAAAGTCCAGTCTTTTACAACTAATTAGGCACAGAGAAGAGATTATAAAAGACAGATGATTTTGAGTATATGAAATCTGAATTTGAAAATGGTGGCCTGAATAAAAACATAGTCAGACTTAAGGAAACTTATGGACTTTGCACCAAGTAACTCTGAAAGAAGTCCAATATTCAAAATGTACAGGGAATTCATTTTAGACTGAGTATTCCCCATGAGGTAAATGATCAATGATTTTAAACAAACTCTGATTAAGTGAAAACAAATGTTCCAAACCTCTACTATCAGAGATACAATGAGAACAAAACTAGGGCTTATCCCCTCCCCCTCACCAAGCTGGCAAGATAGTAGAAGGTCGATGGAAAGAGCTAAGGGAGGGCAAGGACACGTAGGATCCCTCTAGAAAACATTTCACATTAGGAAAGAGAGACAAGCTACTGCTGAGACCTTGGATCAGGCAAACCCATTGGTGGGCACAAAAGATAGATGAATCAAAGGGCTGGCTCCAGAATTATCTACAGAGGCAGAAAGTTGCCTTCTGAATGGGGAGAATGGCAGACCAAATCTGGACACCAAACACCAAATATGATGGAGTCAGACAAACGCAGAAAGGCCGGCAGAAACAACAGCGAAGGGCGGGCTGAGGGGGCAGTGCACGGAAGGAGGCCCATGCCCAGGTGACTTTTCTGTTATGAAAGGGAGACCCTAAAAAAAGAAATGAGAGGTCCCAGGTGCTGTCCATCTGTCCATCACAATTCCTCCAGGAGGGGGCGCTGTAAGAGGCTGTTTATTGGGAAGGGACTGTGACTTCAAGACAAAACATTAACCAAAAAGATGTAAAGGACATCTCTTCTGGAAATACCTTTACTTGGGGTTTTTAAAAGAAAAAGGTAACTTGTATAATTCTAGGAAAAAACACAGAGAAGAGATAAAAGGTAGTGAGGCAGGCTGAGGATGGGCTATCACAGAAAGGAGGGACAGAAGGAGCACAGGGTCTAGGGTCAACAGCCTCTCCAGAGGGCTGCCTGAGTGACCCTGGCCAAGTCACTACACTGTGGGGGCAGGAACAGATGACCCCTGAGGGTCCTAAGAGCCGCACTGACTTCTGAATGGGCCTCCATTTTCTTTCTCCTGGAGGCCTGGGTCCCAGGACTGAATCACAGACACAAGGACTGCCCCACCTGGGGGTCAGTCTGTCACTCACCTGCACAGCTGCTTGCTGGGACTTCCCTCCTCTCTGGCCTCCAAGGTGCCTCCTCTCGCTCCAGCTGGTGGATCACCTCGGGCTTGGACGTGGCCAGTCTGGTTCAAAGGGAAGGGGAGTCTTGAGATAAAGAGGGAGAAGCAGAAGCTTCCAAATGAGCTCAGATCCCCAAGAACACCCCCTAAAAAAGAAGAAAAAGAGCAAAGGATAAAGGAGAGATTCAGGGAAAATCAAGAGAAAGTCCAGGAAGTCCCTGCACTTGGCCCAGGACCACAAAAGGAGACAGCTCCAACAGGCCCTCCTTGGGCCTTTTCAGCTCTTCCTGGCCTGCCCCTGGCTTCTGCCTTTATGCTCCTGGCTACATCCTGCATGGCCTCATCAGGCTGTCCACCTTGCCTTGACCCTCTGACTAAGAACAGTTCTGACCTTCCACCTACTGTGCATGGACCCTGTATCTTGCAACATCTCTTCCTCCCTGGCACAGCAGGTCTCTCACCAAGACTTGCTGAACTGTTCCCTGGGAAGAGGAAGCCCCTGTGTTCACCAGTCATGCCCAGGGTCCCTCCATTTGGCCCCCATCAGTTCCAGCTATTATCTACTCTCAAAATGTCCTTTTCACAGTCAGCCCTTTGCAATTTGACTTCTCTCTCCTGACTGTGCACCCAATTCTAACCCTAAATGCGGCCCTTCTCTGCCCTCATCCAAGATGATACATTCCCTAATGTCTATGACCCTGCTCTCCTCAACATCTATTTTCCATGACAGACATCTTTCCTCTGGACTGATTTCCACCCCTGCACCACTACATAATGCCTGGCTCTTCCCCAATGGACGTCCTGTCGGCCTCTCAAACTCCACATGTCCAGAATGAAACATGCTGCTGTCCCCCTCAGACCTTTCCTTCTCCTCAGACTCTCCTCTTGACAGGCTGATTCCTGCCACACCTTTTTGATTCTACCTGATCTCCACTCTCTCTGTAGTCACCACTCTGGGCCAGATGTTTGCCTCTCACCTGGCCCCTGGCCACAACTTCTGCCTGATGCATTCCTAATGCACTACTCTGACTGTCTGGCTCCAGCTGCCCCCTCTCCATATAGAATGGACTCCTGGCAGAATCCTCAGCTCCATTCTCATCCTACACAAGGACCAACACAGTGTCCTCAAAGGCGCCGATGCCTTTCCTCAGCCCCCCAGGGATTACTGGGATTGACTTAACTGTGATCATGCTGGTTCCCCCCTCCCCATCTTCTGTTCTCCCCCCCCCCCCACCCAACAGAACATAAGCTCCTGGGGGCAGGGACTACTCCTTCTGTCTCTGTGCTCCTAGTACCTAGCACAGGGCCTGTCCCACATCCAAGAGAGTGAGGACTCCCTGGTCTCTGCAGGCAAACAGTCACCTCAAAGCTTTGTACCAAGGAAAGACCCACAGATCCCTCTGGGGGCTGGGGCTGGGGAAGCAGAGCCAGAGTCCCAGGGAAAGCTGTCCTCACCCAGGCACAGCAGGTTCTGGTAGGTCTTCAGCATCACACTACGATACAGATCCTTCTGAGAAGGGTCCAGGTAAGCCCACTGCTCCCATATGAAGACCACTGCCACATCTTGAAAGGTCACTGGCTCCTAAAACACCACATGCCTTTGTTTGTGCTTGTTTCAAATGGATGTGGGAGCATGAGGGGTGCAGTTCTTGGGGTTCTGGCCTCACTGAGATCCATCCAAATATCAATGCTTTGGCTGGTAATAACATCATATAATTACAGCATTACCCTTCTGAGGGAAACAGCATGGGGAGGGAAGAAGCAGGTTGGACTGGAGGTCACAAGACCCGGGTTCAAATCCACTTACTGTGACCTGGGACATACCACCAGGCCTGCTGGGAGTGTTTCTTCACCTAGAAATTGAGGGGGACTGAGGGGATGGGACCTCATCCACTGGGGAACAGCTGAACAGGTTGTGGTATATGATTGTGATGGAATATTATTGTGCTATAAGAAAAGATGAGCAGGAGGCTCTCAGAAAAACTGGAAGGCTTCGCATGAACCGATGCAAAGTGAAGTAAGGACGGCACACAGTAACAGCAAGGATGTAATGACGATGAGCTGGGAACGACCTAGAATGCTCCAAGACAAGTGCAGAGGACTCATGATGAAGAATGTCCTCGGGCTCCAGAGAATGAACTGATGGACTCTGAGGCAGAGTGGGGCAGAATTTAAACCTTTTTTCTTGCTCTTTTTAAAAATTTACAACACGGCTAAGAGGGAAATGTTCTGTATGACTTCGCATGCATGATGGTATCACACTGTTTGATGATTTTAAAATTTTTTTGATTTTAAAAAATAAAAAGTGCTTCAACCAGTGTGTTGGTACACAGCAGGTGCTTAATAGTGACTAATTTTATTTTATTTTATTTTATTTTATTTTTTATTTTTTTTTATTTTTTTTATTTTTCTAATGTTTAACAATCACTGCCATACAATTGCGATTTTATCCCTCCCCACCCACCCCCCACTACCTCCCTCCCTCCCCCCGACTGCGTACAATTCTGTATAGATTCTACATATACTTTCCTATTGAGTATATTTTCACTATAGTCATGCTATGTAGTCAGACTAAGATAGATGAAAGAATCCGTATAACAAATCAGAACATGATACACAAACAGATACACATACACAAACATGATCTGCTACATTATGTGAGTGACTTCCATATTTCTCTCTCTGAGTGTGGAAGGCATTTTGCCTTGAGGTCCACCATTGGGATTTTTTTTTTTTCAGAAGTTCTTGTGTTATTACAAAAATCTAAGTCTACCAGAAAAAACTCTCACACACTGTGGTTGTTGCTGTGCATAAAGTTCTCCTGGTTCTGCTCCTTTCACTCAGCATCAGGTCATATAAGTCCTTCCAGGCCTCTCTGAAGTCTTCTTGTTCATCATTTCTTATGGCACAATAGTACTCCATTACATTCATATACCATAATTTATTCAGCCATTCCCCAATTGATGGACATCCCACTGACTTCCAGTTTTTGGCAACTACATAGAGTGCTGCTATAAATATTTTTGTACATGTGGGACCCTTTCCCATTTTTATGATCTCTTGGGGATATAGTCCTAGTAGTGATATTGCTGGGTCAAAGGGTATGCACATTTTTGTATAGTGACTAATTTTAAAAAAGAGAATGGAGTCAGTTAAACTAAATGATCTTTAGGGTCTATTCTGACTCCGGACTCCTGTGATACCCACATTGTGCTTCCCATTTTGCCAACCCTGACTCTGCCTTACAGCTATTTAATATCTCTATTATACAGAGGGGAAAACTGAGTTTAGCAAAGCCTCACTGACAAGGAGCAGCTCACATCCAGTTCTTTGCTCTCTCTCCATGACTCCATCTTCCTTCTTGGGTCAAAGGCCAAGATCTCCCCTTTATTCTGACACTCCCTACACTGGCTTTTACCAAATCACATCCCACAGTAAGGAACATAATGTTACCATCAGTTGTCACGCTCCAAAAAGAGGAGGTGGTCCCCAAGGCTCTTGTTTGCAGACGGCACCGAGGTTTAAGCCATCCACACTGGTCAAACAATTCAGAGGTCTGGTCCATTGACATGGCTGTCCTGCAGTCAGATCCAAAGTTCTCAATTCAATGCTGGCTCATCTTTTTAAATAGCGATACTCTTGTGGTGAGGCAGAGAGGGCTGTGAGACACCCAGCCCTGAGGGTGAACATCCCCATGGGGAGACAGAAGGGCATGGGATGGGCATGAGAAGAGGAGGAGGATGTCATCAGAGAAAAATGTGTGCTACAAACAGCAGGGGGGCCTGGTCACATGGCCAGAAGTGACAGACTGTCTGGGCACTCCCATGATGGGCTCTGTATTCCAACACAACGGGAGGAAGGCTTCAAGCACACTGGGTGCATCTTGTGGTAGTCAGCGTAGAAGCAATGTGGAGGTAATTCCAAATACTTCTACTAAGTAACCAAAGTCATGCCTTCCCATCTTCCTAACTGCTTAATTAGAGTAAACGGGCTCATTAAAATGGGTTTTCTGCAGCAGCTCCCACAGGGCAAATCCCTTTTTACCCAAAAACGTGAACTTCAAAACACATAGTTTGTTCTGAGGCCAGAAAAACGCTCAGAAATTAAGCCACTGCCCCTGACCAGGAGCCATGTTTACATTCCTGTGATAACAGATATTTATCCTGAGGCTTTGTGTTCCCAAAGCACCTTCACAGCATAACAACGACAACAGCTCATACACATTGGCCAGCTTTAAGCTTTACCTGTGGTGTCTAGTTCGATCCTTGCCACAACCTGGAGATGTGGGAATGTGACTTGTCCAGGGTCACACAGCCAATAAGGCACAAAGGCAGGATTCACACTCAGGTCCACAGCCCTTCCACTGTCTCTACCCTCTGATCTGCCTAACAACCAGGCAGGGCAGACAGCGTAGGGAGGTGGAAGGTGACCAACAAGTAGTAAGTGAAGGAGCCAAGACAGAGCTCCAGACACCTCGGTCCTCTCGAAACCCAAACGTACCCTCCAAGGACCATGGCTGGATGGCCCCGGAATGTCACACTCGGCAGGCCCAGCCTCCAACACCCCAAAGGGGACCCTTGGCTCCCTTTGTCAGGTTTGCCGGATCTCTCACCTACTCCAGCTGACACAACACAGGCAAACACAAGATACAAATATTCAGCCTTTATTGATTCCTGATCTCCTCTCCTCTCGGCTTGGAATAGAGAGGACCTGCAGGCCATAAGAAGCCCAGAGCCTGTTTTACCAAGAATCCTGAACCTCAGGGCTTGGAAGAGGAACCAGAGACCACCAGAGGGAGCTCAGTGCAGTGACAAAAGGGTTCAGTTGGAGGAATGGGGCTCGAGTTCAAGTTTGGCATTCTAGACTTCCAACTTGTGTGACCTTGACTAAGTCCTGACCTCTCTAGACCCATTTCTTCATCTGTAAAATGAGGGAGATGAACTAGATGACCTGGGAGGTCCCTTCTAGGGGCAGACCTAGGTCCTAGGAATGAAATCTCTACAGCTTCCTAACAAAGGGTAGGCCCGGCTCCAGTGGAAGCCCTCCAGGGCTGGGGAACTCACTACCTGATAAAACCCACAGCACTTCTGGATGGCTCTAATTCTTGGAAGTCAACTCTGACTCCAAACCCAAACAGAACCTGTCAGACCCTCCTCCACAAGATGCCTTACAAATACTCAGTAACAGTTATCATGGCCTCCCGGACTCTCAGCCTCTCCAGGAAAAGCACACCCATCTCCTTTGATGCTCCCCCCATGACAAGAGCCCCAGGTCCTGCCCCTTCCCCCTTCCTCCACTGGACAGCTGCCAGGTGCTGTGCCGTATGCTGGGCCTGAGACCTCACTGGTTTGGGGACTGATCTCCTTCCTGGGTTCCCTCCCCTCCCAGCCTTCTCTCACCCACCCCCACCCAGAGCATCCAACAGGACAGGAAGGAGGCTCCTCTAAGTCCTTGTCCTCATCAGGCTCTGAGGTTCGTCCATCCCTTTCCCTCATTCTGCCCACCTGAGGAGCCCACCATCTGTCCAGGTCCTATGGGTCTTTCCCAACACCCCTTAAATCTTGTAGGTCATCACTGCACTAGGAGTCTCTCTGCTGCTGCCCTGGGTAACATCTCTGGAGCCTCAGAATGAGGTGTGTGACCACAGTGTGTCTGAAAAGATGCATCTGAAAGCAACAAGAAGTCGCTGGTAATGATGTCTCTACGATGGGAAATTTAACACAAACTTCCCAAAAGAAATTCAGTTTCACGTAATTCCTTTTTTCTGTTTATTTGTTGTATTTTGTCATGTTTGCATTTATCAGTGATGAAGCTATAATAAGTAAATTTATCTTTAAAAAAGTTGGATTGTTTTTACCTTAATTAGGAAAAAAATTAATTACTTTAGAAAATATTTAGAAAAAGAAGGATCTTTGCTTCATCTCATCACAGTCACATATAACCTCCCAAATCCCCTCTGCCTCATTTCCTCCCTCTCAATTCCAGTACCAACAGTCAAGGCCTGTCTCTGAGAGCTCTGCTGAGGCACATGCTCAGGGGCTGCCCCCCCAGCCCCACATCCCAGACTCTAGTATCTTCTCCCCTTTAGGTGTGGAGGCCATTTGGGGAGACTTCCTGAGGCTCAGCACATCATCAGGGGTCCCCAGGGCTTCTGCAGGAGCCCACCAGCCTCAGAGAATCCCTCATGCAAGAAGTTAGCTTTCCTGTGGTTCACCTGGCATTAATTGTCACAGAGGAACAGAATTTCCTCTGAGGATGCACAGATAGACAAATGCACATAACCCAACCCTGGGCAGGATGCCCTTCTTATAGCTGGAGAGCCCTTAATACAGGGCTTACCTCTACCAAGGCAACTTCATCTTTGGAACTGACAAACAACTACTTATCAATATCCTTCTGAAAAGGATGCTCCCTCAATCCAAATGAGCACCAAGGACTTCTCCCTCCCTGGCCCTGGGCATCTCAGCTAGACTGGTCAATCTGCTGGACTGTGACTCTGGCACTCCCAGATTCAGGCTTAGCCAGGTGGGTGCATCAGAGGGAGGACGTATTATTGTCCTCACCCTCTGACTAAGACTGGCAGAAATCTGTCCCAAGCTGCTCAGGCACCTCCCAGGCAATACAGAGAAGTAGATCCTCTCCACTTTTCCTCTCCCTTCCAGGCAGACCTATATACTTGAGCTCCCAAGCACAGGAACCACTCTGCAGACACTGAGCTCCTCCTCTTTTTCTCTCCCCTGCAGGATCTCAAAACAAGAAGCATCCTTCTAACTTAGGGCAAGTGGTGGAATCCTTATCTCCAACACTGAGCTCTGAACAGGGGCCTCACACTTGCCCAATTATCCTAAAGCACTTCTCAGTTTCAGGGCTTCCCAAAGAACTCCAAAGTTTTCCAATCTGACACATGCAAATGAGCACCTGTAACAGAATTTGGAAGCCCAGTCTGCCCCGGATGAGCTAATCATGTCTACAACTACCTTTATAAGTATTCTTTAAAAAAAAAAAATAGTTCCATTTTCTCTCCCTTCCTTCAAACTCTCCCTCACCCATGGCAAAGGTGAAAGAAATAATTCCTACCCTACTTAGTATTGATGTTCCTGATGGAGCTCCTGTAAGACCTGACAGCTTTTGGATGGAGAGATGCGCAAGCACAAGAGCTAGGTGGCCCTCTTGGTCAGCCAGGGTAAGCTCCTGCTTTGGCACAGACCCATCCTAACTTTCCTAGTTAGTGTCTCTTTCTCTACACTCCAGACCACCTGTACCTCAGCTGTAATTTTCCAGCTGGAGCAGGTTGATGGATGGAGACCCCCTCCAATAGAATAATGAATCTAGAGTATCATGCCCCAAATGCTGGCAGTAATGACAAGTTGTACCCAGACTACTCCAGGATGTGCTCAGCTCAACCCCAGGTCAAGTGACTTGCCTGATCAGAACAGTCAAGTCTTTCACAATGGATCATCATTACAATGTTGCTGCTACTGTGTACAAAGTTCTCATGGGTCTGCTCACTTCACCCTGCATCAGATCATACAAGTCTTCCTGGATTTTTCTGAAATCATCCTGCTTATCATTTCTTATACAGCACCACAGTACGCCATCACCATCATATACCATAACTTTTTCAGCCACTCCTCAAATGATGAGAATCCCCTCAATTTCCAATTCTTTGCAATCCCCAAAAGAACTGCTACAAATATTTCTGTACAAAAAGTTTTTTTTTCCCTCTCTCTAACCCTAAATTTCTTTGAGATACAGCAGAGGGTTATGGTTAGGGTTAGTGCCAAATCGGTTGGATCAGTTTACAACTCCACCAACAACGCATTAGTGCGCCAATTTTCCCTTATCCCCTCCAGCATTTATCACTTCTCAAAGGTGTGAGGTGGTACCTCAGAGTTGCTTTAATTTGTATTTCTCTAATCGATGTCATTTAAAGCATTTTTTTCATATGGTTATTAATAGCTGTGACATCTTCTTGAAAACTGCCTGTATGTATCCCTTGATCACTGGGGAATGGCTCTTATTTTTACAAATTTGGCTCAGTTCCTTATATATTTGAGAAATGAGACCTTTATTAGCAAAATTTTCTGTATAAAAAAGAGTTTTCTCTAGTTTTTTTGCTTTCATTCTAATTCTGGATGCATTGGCTTTGTGCACACAGTATTCTTCATAGACAAATGTCAGGTTTGTTTTAATCCTTGCTCTGTTCAATTGTGAAAGTCACCACAGTCTGAAAGGGGGTCTCCCCACCTCCATAAGGAACAGGAATCTCCCACTTACCTGTTGGGCCCTGGCCATCAGCACAGGGGCCATTCCTTCATTTCCAAAGGTCACTCCTCTTGAGGAAGAACAGAGAGCTGGGAAGGAAGAACAGGGAAGGAAAAGCAAACCATGAGAGGTGCTAATCTTACCTGTGATGCTGAAAACAACCCAAGGAGCCACAGAGGGATTATTTTGGCAGATGGGACACAGCAGAGACCTATAGCCCTGAAAATCCAATAATGTGAATTTTAAAGCTCCAGAAGGGTTTGATCCTGGGAGGAGGTAAGCACAGGAGCCTAAGTGATGCAGACTGAGACCAGACAGACCTAAAAGCTCATCCAAAGGCAAAGCAAGTGTTGGAGCCTGATCGGAAACAAAGTTGCAATTCGGGAACCCAAGACGCAGAGTAAACCAAAGGGGAGCCGGCCAGGATCAGAAACCGCTGCCCAGCTGCAGATTCTCCAGAGGCTGGGAGAGCTCACCTTGCACAGATGGCCAGCCTCAAGGGCAGGGGATGGCTTTTCCTTAAGGTCTACACGAACACCTGGGAGAAACGAGGGGAGAGAAGGCGGCGAGCCCAGCCCAAGCAAGGCAGACAGACCAAAGAGACCGGGCCTGTGGGACAGCAAGACCCTGGGACAACGTCCAAGGACAGACGCGGAAGGAAAAGGGGTCCGGACCTCGAGCCACGAGAGGCAGAGGGTGAAGTCCCCTCCGAAGGGTCTCGGCCCCCCAAAAGCGGACAGGCTGCTCCAGGGGTCAAACCGAGGCTTGCACGCCGGAGACCTCCCTCTACGAAGCGGAGCCCCAGGAGGGACGCGCGGACCTTGGGGAGCCCACGGATGGGGGGAGGGGCACCAAGCTTTAAAGGGGTGGGGGAAGATTCCCAGCCCTTTGGGGGAGGGGGCGTCCCAGGGTGGGAAGGGGCCTCCTGGACGCCGGCCAAGGGAGCACACACGATGTCAACATGAGAAAGCAGGGACAAGGGTGGGGGTGCGGGTGGGGGTGGGGGTCTACATGGGCTCAGCTGATTGGCTACAAAGGTTCTAAATGGGGGGGGCGCAGAACATTACTGGCATCGCAGGCAACCTCCCCGCCCCTCCCCGGGGGGTTCGAAGGGAAGACCCTCGGCCGCTAATTACCCCCTTAATTAAAGGGGGTGGGGGGTCGCAAAGTAGAGCACGCCAGGCTCGGGGCAGGGTCGCTGGTTCCAGAAGCGCCTCCTTCCCGGGGCTGCTGGAGCCAGGCCGAACCAGACGCGGGGAGGGGGGAGGGGCGGGAAAACTCGGCTAGGAGGAAGCTGAAGTCACGTGACAATAGCCGAGGCATCAGGCTCGGTTTCCATGACAGCCCAGGGAGGGGCGGATGTGGCTGCTTGGTGCGCAGTGCTTTCTGGGAAACGTAGTTTGTTGGCTTGGGTGGGCTGTGCGCATGCGCCTGGCTCTTTTTGGTGCCTACTGGAGCCCATCTCTTCTCACTCTCCCTCCCTTAGCCGTGCAGGCCTGGGAGGGAGGCTCTGTCAGGGAATGGAGGCGGGAGACAGTGTCCCCCTCAAAGAACCAACCCCTACAGCGGGCCATAGGAGGCGTGGGAAGGGCTTTGAACGCGGAGCACAGAGCACAGGGAGGAGGCCCTGGAGTAGGGGAAATCGTGTGATGACGTCACTGCATTGTGACCGCAGGTGGGGGAGGGGGAGGGTTAGACCAGGAAACCGCCCTCCCCCCCCCTTCCAAACTGGGAGGTGGAGAGGGAGGGGCGTCCAGAGGCTGGGGGGGGGGGGGGGGGTCGGCTCCAAGGGCCAGCCCAGAGCCGAAGGACAGCCTCCGCGCTCAGCCGCTCTCTGGTCAGCTCCGCGCCCCGCGCTGTGTGCCCGGCACGTGTTGATGAGCCGGGCTTAGGCGAAGGAGAGAGTGAGCTTGGGCAGCGCGTGGTCTAAGACCCCGTGCTGGGGCTGGGGGGGCTGGGAAGGAAGAGAACCCGCTGGTGGTGTAGACACGCTTCCCCAGTGTGTGTGTGTGGGGGGGGGTTTGCCGTTGTCACAGTGGTGAGGAGAGGTCTTCGGTGGGGGGGGGGGGGTCCGTGCCTCCCTCCTCTGGACTCTGACCCCCCTTCCTGGAGGACGGGTTGGGGGAGAGGGGGCCAAGCCCGGCCTTGGCTGGCATCCTCCTCCCCAGGGGGCAGTCGGGTGCTAGAGGCCTTTGGGTAGGGGTATGTGGGGACCGGCCAGATTTGGAGGAGAGTGGGCGTGGAGGCAGCTGCTGGGGGCAGCCCATGGGTGGGTGGCATGGGGCACCATGTGGGTGGGTGGCATAGGGCACCCTGTGGGTGGGCGGCGGGGGGCAGCCACAGGGCAGCAGTGGAGAGAGAGAAGGGTAGTGGGCTTGCAGGACGCTGACGTTTTTGTAGACAGCAGGAAATGAGCCTGGAGAGACTGAAAATAAGTGGTGGGGGGGCAGAGAGGGCACTCTGCTGAGGCCATGGCCACCTCATCTCGGGCAAGGAAGAGGGGCAGGAGGCACCGAGAGATGCAAGGTGATGGAGAGGGGAGATGAAGGAGCTCATAGTGAATGACCATCTTTCTTTAAAAATTTTTTTAGCATTCATTAAAGTGAATCTTAGACATGCTGATTAGCAGTCACCCAGCATCCCCCACTGCCCTCCACTATGATGTTTGCCATCGGTAGGACTTCTTAGGTTTCACAAATTGTTTCTTATTAATTTCTGTGGAAACAAAATGTGATCATCCTTGACAATCTGTGCAGATAAAAGATTAAGAAAGGGTGGTCCTGACTGTCAGAAGTTGGTCAATAAGTATTTATTCAGCTTTACTAGGTGCCAGGCACTGTGTTAAACACTGAAGACAGAAATGCAGAGAAGGAAGGGGGTCCCTGCTCTCTAATGGGGGAGGCTGAAAAGTGGGGGTGGGGTGGGAAGAAGGCACCCTGCATGGAGGAACTCAGGGTGCGAGGGTCCAAAACCAGTCAGCCTGCCCATCAGCAACTGATATTTTTCTAATTATTTAGATCTGACTTTATTTGTGTGAAAAGTGTTTTGTGTAGTCCCTGGGTTTGTTTTGGCAGGTAGACTCCCAGATATTGTATAGTGTCTACAGTACCTTTAAATGGGATTTCTCTTTCTGTCTCTTGCTGTTGGGCTTTGTTAGTAACGTATAGAAATACAGATGATTTATGTGGGTTTATTTTGTATCCTACAACTTTTCTAAAGTTATAATTTCAAGTAGTTTTTTGTTGGAGGTGTAAGCTCAGTTCCATGTGGACAGTCTCGGGCGGGTAAAGGTGCGAGCTTCTAAACCTTAGAGTTCTCATGAGGCCCCCCAGGAAACAGCAGGGAATTGAGGAGTGAGATCTCGTGCATTTCTGCCTCTTCCCGTGAGAAACGTGATGGGAGAGAGCATCCCCGCCCTCGAGACTGGCCCGGATCTGGGCACACCTATTGTTATCTAACAGGCACGGTATTCAGGTGCAAACTATGCGGCCGGAGAGCTTAAGTAGGGTCAGGAAAGCCTGAAGGCGCTCTTAGCGCTGAGGGGCCCTTACAGGACAGAAGGCCCCTCTTCTTTCCTCTCTTCGCTCTTCCCTCCCCCCTCTCTCCCCACTTCCACTTCTGCTTTCATTCTCTTACTGTAAGATCTTTGCCTCCTTGGGAGATTTCTCTCTCTCTCCTAAGGAAGAGTTCCCCCTGCACATGTAACCAGGACCCTGAATAAAGCCTAACCCTTGTTCGACTCCGGAAAGTCTCTTCTCTCATACGTTTATCTGGTTTGGCCAGCCGAAGACCTGCGATAGGTAAGGTAAGACTCGGGTAGCCCTCAGGCCTCTAGGCCTGGCAGTTTTTTACTTGATTCTCTAGGATTCTCTAAGTATATCATCATGTCATCTGCAGAGAGCGCATTTAGGGTTAGTTTCTTCTCTGCCTATTCTAATTCTTTCAATTTCTTTTTGTCCTCTTATTGTTAAATCTAACAGTTCTAGCACCAGACTGAAGAACAGTGGTGATAATGGACATCCTTGTTTCACCCCAGATCTTACTGGAAAGGCAGCTAGCTTGTCCCCATTACATGTAATTTTGTAATACACGATGATTTTAGGTAGGTGTTACTTGTTATTTTTTAGGAAGGGTTCATTTATTCCTATGCTCTCCAGTGTTTTCAATAGGAATGGCTGTTGTATTGTGTCAAAAGCTTTGCATCTATTCAAATTATCATATGGTTTCTGTTAGTCTTGTTGTTGATATGATCATATATGCTGATAGTTTCCCCAATATTGTACCAGCTCTGCATTCCTGTTATGAGTCCTACCTGATCAAAATGTATTATTCACATGATAAATTGCTGTAATCTTTTTATTAATATCTTATTTAAAATTTTCTCATCTGTATTCATTAGGGAAATTGGTCTATTATTTTCTTTCTCTGTTTTGGTTCTTCCTGGTTTAGATATCATTTCTCTTGTAATAAACCAATATTGTGATTGCCTGCTGATACCCCAGACTAAGGATGCCTGGTCCTGATTTATTGTACCTTTGACATGCATAGCTTACTAAACCAGCAGGCTTTGTTTCCTCAGTCATTTTAATCTCTCCTGCTCCACATTTGATCCTCACAACAATCCATGAAGGCAGGTGCCGTTAGTATTCCCATTTTGAAGTTGAGAAAATGGAAGCAGACAAAAGTTAACTAACTTGCCCTGGGTCTCACAGCTAACAAGTGTCTCTGGTCACATTTGAACTGGGGTCTTCCCAACTCCAGGCTCAGTGTTCTGTATACTGGGCCACTGTAATGGTAATGTAAATGAGAAAATCTTAATTTAGAGTTAGGGTTAGGGTTAGCCTAAGTTACACATGGTGGGAGGAGCTTGTTGAATGGGTGGACCAGGAAGGGTGGAGCAGAGCTGGGAGGAAATTGGTCAGACTAGTCAGAGCTGGGAAGGGCACAGGCAGGTAGGCAAAGCTTAGGCTCCTGAGTGTGTGTTTGTGGGAACGTTCCAGCAGGGGGCAGAGAGGCTTGGGAATGACTTTGCCCCCTGCAGTGATAAACTGTATTGACTTCTTGGTCACTATGACTGAGTTTGTTTTCTCATTCTGGGATTTGACTTTTTGGTATCTAAATAAGTTTTCTTCTGCCTTCTATATAGAAAGTCTGTTATACTTTGCAATTGAGAACTATGGCAACATATTCATAGTCACCGCCAGTGCTACGTGCCTTGGCGATACAGCCACCCAACTTCATCATTGCCATTGACCTCTAAGTCATTCACTATAAATACTTGTTCCTATGTGCAAATCTATCGAGTAATCAGTTGTATGGTGTTCCATTTGACAAGTAAGTTAAGCTGAAAGACAATGGTCTAAGCATGATCACTTTATTAGTTAGACTAGCAATAACCAATAAATTGTGTCAATGTCTTCTCTCGGTGACCAAGGGAGAACTCACCAGCCACAATAGGGTTTTGGGGAATACAGAGTTGGGTAAATGGGGAAACTAATATAATTGTTACAGTGTAGACAGCATTGGGGTAGGGACAATTGGGCTGATGTGGGAGCCTAGTGATCATTAAGGAGCATTAATTATTCTGTGGGACCCAGTAGCGCCTTGCACGTCTTGGTAGCAGACCTGAGTTAGCAGACTCCCTGGCACCTAGAAGGGTTTGTTGGGGACATAGGAATTTTACAAGGAAGGACACAATCTTTTGGGGATTCTAACAAGTGAACTTATAACTAACTCAGAGGAAAAGCTGACTCAGATGGAAGAACGTGGACTGAGCAATTATACAAAATGGAGCATCAGTGCAGGACAGGGTTAATTTAGAATCGCCTCAATTGTAGAAGCATGCAGAGGGATCTAAATTTTCTCAGTGGCCAAAAATCTATAGTTCTTACTTATTTTTATATCATGGATCTCTGTGGCAGTCTGGTTGAGCCTCAGGACCCTCACTCAAAATGATGTTTTTAAATACATAAAATAAACAGCATCATCCTGGAAACCAATTGTGTAGAAATACAGTCATACAAATATTTCTACAAAAGGTTCCTGGATGCCAGGTAAAGATCTCCTGACTTAGGGCGTCTAAATGAACGTCAGATGGTCCTGATGCTGTCAGCGTCCTTAGGAGTCTTTCTTCTCTTCTAAGCCTTGGCATCTGTCATGTCTCTTTCTGTTTTCCTTACGGTCAGACATTCATCACAGTCTACAAAGCACTACTGCTTATTGCGTTGCACAGTTCTACAAGGAGGCTGACCCTAATACAAGTTTATTCTTTTTCCTTTGTCACGTTCCTCTACTTTGTGTAAGTCCAGATCAGAGAAACATTTTCATGAAGAGCATGCATTCTATCATGACATCATATCATTTGTAATTAAACTAGGCTGTATTTCTTTAGAAAGATAGAATACTTCCCAAATCCGCCAATGGAGGGGAATTTTGACACCTAATAAATTGTTACATCTTATTATTGTAGGTCTCACATCCCACTTTAAAGTTCAGGGTCTATGACTAAGCAAACAAAATGTTAAACATTTTAAACAAGTTAAAATCTAACATTGCATCTCTCAGGAACTTTTTCTTTATCATGGAGAAGTGTTTCTTTTTGATTCATGGGTTATGCTATTTTAATAACACAGGACAATAGGAGATACCATCATATTCCCGTAATAAGCTACCAGATTTTCAGTTCATATTCTAGTAGCCCAATTTGTGTTCTAATTTGTATTTGATACATTTTTTTCTCATTACATTCCAGTACATTCAGTTCAAGCTCTCAATAGTAGATAGAATCCAATGAGTAAGTATCTAGATTTTTGTCTTCACTTCCTCTGAAAACCAGATCTATCATGGTTTCCATGAATGGGGCTTGATGTAAGAGAGAGTTGGGGGGATTGAGGAGAAAAGGAAAACCAGCTCAGCAGAACATAAGAGACTTGGTATAGAGAGGAAGACAGAGAGATTGCTCAGGGACAAATCACCAAATTACTTAGGATCCAGACTGCAAGCAGCCTCTTCACACATCCTTGCACATGCACTCTTTGGAGATACGTGGGGTCGTTTCCATACCATTGCCATAAAGTATCACAATAAACCTAGTCATGTGACGTTTTTGTTTCCCAGTTTTTATAAAAGTTATGTTTATATTATATTACTGTCAAGTGTGCAATAGTATTTTGTCTAAAAACCAATAGACACACCTCAAAATTACTTTATTACTAAAAAATGCTAACTATCATCTGTATCTTCAGGGAGTTGTAATCTTTTTGCAGGGTCTTGCCATGATGTTGATGGCTGCTGGCTGATCAGGGTGGTGATTCCTGAAGTTTGGGGTGGCTGTAACAGTTTATTAGAAGAAGGCTTCACCAATAACTGGTCAGTGGAACAGACAGAACATGCATACATCTATCACTTAAGGTTGCCATCTTCTATGGGCATGGTTCATGGCACCCAAAAACAGTTACAAAAGCAACATCAAAGATCACTGGTCACAGATCACTTTAGCAGATGTGATAATAATGAAAAGGTTTGAAATATTGTGAGAATTACCAACATGTGACACAGAGACATGATTTGAGCACGTGCTATTGGAAAAATGGCACTGGTAGACTTGCTCAATGCCGGTTCACCAATAACTTTGCATTTGTACAAATTCAAGATCTTCAAAGCACAAGATAGCCAAGTGCAATGAGATGAGGTAAATCTTGGTTATGCTGTCAGTCAGGGGGCCAAACAATCTGAAATCAGACTGCAGATTGACTTAGAAAACTCCAAATCAACATTATCTAGGTTGTATCATTTTATTTACTTTGTTAAACATTTCCAAGTTACATCTTAGTTGAGCTGGGCTGGGCATTGGGTACCTCTGTTCTAATTGACCAATAGGTGGCCTCTCCATCAATATGGAAATTATTTTTCAAGTTATAATCTTGATGCAATGTTTAAATTGATCTGATTTTAAAATCTCAAACTTTCCAAACACATTGTAGAAACTCAAAGATTTCAGAGTAAACATAATGGCCTTTGTGATTCCCACTCCTTCCCAGCTGACAGTTTCTCTAGCACTCAGCTTATACAAGGAAGCCACATTCTCAAAATTTAATGTGATTCCATAGCTTGAGGAGCTCTGGCCTTCCAGAGTTGGATCCTACGTATGGAGGGCTTCTTAACTGTACCAAGGTTCTTAATTCTCCTCTCCTCTTGTTCTGAAGGAACATTAAGGCTACATGTACTCTGATTTCAAAATTATACAGTGGCGTTTCTTTTTTGTTGTTCATTAATAGAATTTAAATCAATCTATGGCAAATCATATTCAGCTTTACATTCTTGTAGGGGGAAAAACCAAGCCTTTTCATAGCTTCCATTTTCATGCACATTTGAAACATCATGCTAGATACATCCTTAAGGGACAAAATACCATGAAATGCTTTTGTGGCAATAAACTATGCCTTGTTCACAATCAGGAAAAGTTAACTCAATGGAAAGAAACAAAGTATTGCCCTGGCAAAACCTGTGTGAGGAAGGGGGACTAATCAACCTGTCCACAAAATTTTTTCTAAGCAGCAAGATAATCAAAGTTGACAACTTTTTATTTTAAGAATCTTTTCACACAATTAAAAGCAATCCACAAGTCTAGTTTCCAAAAGCAAAACAAAAAACCTTTTCTCATTCTCAAAAAGCATAATATAGGAACACATATCTATAACCTAGAAGATGATTAGAGAAACTTCCACTGTCTATATTTTTGCCTCTGTGACAGCCATGTCAACAAATATTAGTCATAACAAACAATGACTTCAAATTTCCAATTATTTCAGTAATTCCAGTTATTCCCAAATAATTCCAAAATATTCCAATTGTTTTCAATAAAATAATTAATGGTAAAATTATTCAGAAGTTCCACATATATAATACCAATGAATATTGTACACATTATTTAGACCTCATTTCAGCTATTTAATTTTCTCACATTTATTTTCTACTTTTCACTGAGTGGGTTTTATTATATGTAACATTTCTTACTCCCTTTTTAAAATCTTATTTTTTGAGGCAATCATATCTCAGAAGAAAAGGGAAGACAGAATTTGCTCTTCATTCTGAATTTTTCCATTTCTCATTCGTTTCACCCAAAGGGATCAAATTTAGAACAGGAAGAAGTTAAGTGTCACCCTAAGAAAGGATCAAACCCTCGACATTTCAAAGACTTTGAACACCTTTCTACCTAAAGCACAAAACAGACAGAAGCCCTTTTGCCCCTTCCAATGCTACATCCTCACAAGAAAGTCACAGACAAGGAAAACATTTTTTAAAAATGTATATGAGTTGCTCAGGACCAGATAAGATAGATTTTTGCTTAGATAAGACTTGTATATAAATGAGAACACTTAAAACAGCACCCTATCCCAGCTTCCCACACACACTCACAAATTCAACAAGATGAAAGAAATAATTCCTGACCTTTACAAACAAGCTCACCCATCCAACAAAAGTAAATGTAGAATTAATTATAGGTAGTAGGCTATCAGTTTGGGGTAGCTAGGTGGCACAGTGGATAGAGTACCAGTCTCGCAGTCAGGAGGACCTGAGGTGAAATCCAGCTTCAGACACTTGACACTAGCTGTGTGACCCTGGGCAAGTCACTTAATGCCGATTGTCTCAGGGGAAAAACCATAACCAGTTTATATCTCAAGGGATAAAAGAAATTCTAATAATACTAGATTTCTTTCCTGATAGTGCTCACTTAAACCTCCCTATTCCCATTCACAGACATGCACAAAGGCAGGGAGAGTTCTCTCCCCAAGACAAAAATACTCAACTAATACTGGAAGCAAATACCTGATGAAGTATCAACAATCAGAGATGAGAAGGAGGAGAACAAACAAAGAACAGTCCCATTCTCATGGGGAAGGTTGTAGTAGCCTACAAAGAAAGACACATACTCTCGGGATTGGCACAGACCTACAGAAAGTGGTCTTCAGAGCATTTATCTTCACCTTAATTTCCCAAACTTTTGCATGTGGACACCAGGAAGGATTCGTTTGAGAACTTTTCACAGAGAGACTTCACATCCTTTAATGTCTCCTCCAATTCTAAAACTCTGATTTTCCCAATGCTACAATGGAAACCAAATGTCCCATGTGCAGATTAAAAATAGAAAATGCACTTTGACAATTTTAGAAGGAACAATTGGGTTCCCTATTTTAGAAGAGCCATGAAAGAGAAAATATATCTAGAAAATTAACTTATCATAAAAGAAGACCCAACAGTCTGCTCATAATCATGGGACTTTTAGTGCTTTAAAGAATTTCAAAACTATAGAATGAAATATGTTACTTCATGCAGACTTAGAAACATTGGAGTAAACAGTTTTTTCCCAGTGCAGACTATGTAGGGACTACTCCATGTCTTTGATCATCCTTTGCTAACCCATCCTGGCAGCAATGAAAAGTTCTGTCTAGACACAAGGAAAAATCAAGACCCTGTTCCTTCCTCTATGATATCAGATTGGTGCTGGAGGACTTCCCGTATTGAATGTCCTTGAAGTCCTCAAATTAAGTGACTTAAGGAGAAATTCAAAATTGGATGTTAAACATCACATGAAGAAGCTTCGTGATTTGGGGGATTTAATGTCAGAGTTCCCCTGGGCTTTTCAGATGATAGTCAAGGCCTTGCCACACTTGTGTAGAGCATGGTGAATTTGCTAAGGACTAATGTGGAATGATAACCTACTGTTCCCTCTCTCCTGTTTGCCTCTCCTTCTGTTTTTAATGGCAACTGAATTTGGAGGCAGTTAGGAAAACAGTTACTTTGATAAGTAAAACAACAGAAAGGTACTATCCAACACAGGGAAGCATGTGACCCCATTTTGGCCCCATTTTGCCTCATAATTCTGTGTCACTAATATTCTCTGGCATTGTAGGGTCTTAAGAACAACCCAGTCTTACTCTGACAGTCTTCAGATAATGGATAAGAAAGCCTCCTGTGACTGCTTGTTCAAATGATCAAACAGCATTACTATTGGTCAGGAAAACCAAGAACTCAGAGTCATTGGAAAAATGCTTGGGCCTGAGGCCATCCTCTGCAATGGCCTTCTCCTTCCCTCATCAAAGAATAGACTTGGCAGATTTGGGTTCATGAAGAGCCTTGAATGAAAATGGTACAGCAGAGGAGAAGAACGTATTTTCTTCTCAAACCTCCTTCACTATGTCTAGTCCATCACCTATCTACCTACAGAACTGGAACTTTTAAATGAATTCTTTGCCAATATTCCTGATTATTCCAAGCAACATGCCAGAACTTGCACATTAAAATGAAATGTGGTAGATCCTGCAGATATAGAAACATGTAGTACTCTTTCCCAGCTTGTCTTCCTATGGATGGACCCAGCTCAGTATAGGGATGAGAGGTGGTACAGAGAGCAGTCCTTCCCAAGTCCCGTAAACCTGAAAGGTCTGGTTCCATACAGAGTGGTGAAGTGGCTCCTCCTGCTTCCTTTATCTTTCCCTATCCTTTTTCGACCTGGCAGTTTCTGATCTCTGTCTCTGCATCCGCAAGGCAAACATATGCTAATGACTACAAGAGGAAGGCAGACCACAGAAGGGTCCTGTCAAATATGGTGCTGGGAGCAAACGACCTCAGGCCCCTCCCACCTCGGACAATCTGGGCTACTTTCAAGCTTGTCCTTGCATTCCCATCACCCCACATGGTACCTGGCCTAAAGGACACCTTGCCTCTCATTGCTGAGGCTGTAACTCATCGTGCTATCGACATCAGTGGCCTCCTGCACCTGTAGGATGCGTTACCGACCACCAGAGGCTCTGGACAGCAGCAGATAGCGGAATTGTTAGCACCTTTCTTCCCAGGAGTTAATCCTTTTTGAAGCTCCAACCTGGGAAATGTTTGTCCTTAAAGACAGCAGCGAGATCCAAAACATTGGCAACACTGCACGCAGCGAACTAACCTGACCAGGCTCAAATCCTCATTGGGGGGACTCTAGTCCAGAGTCCTGGGCAGCCCAAGTCACTCTCGCTCAGAAACCAGAGGTTGTGTGAAACTTGTCAGACCCTGGCTTCTATGTCCCTTGGCACTTTGGCTTAGGGGAGAGACATCGTGGCTAAATGGACACACCTCAAACAAAACCCTTGGCAACTGATAACCAACACCACTGAGCAGCGATAGTGCCTCATGGGGTGTGACTTTGGTCATCTAATCCATGATGGTAACAGTGCCTCTATTATCTGCCCTTGGCCCCAGTGTGACCAACGCCAGCAGTACCAAGCTGCCTTTGTATGTGATAGCCTGGGCTCTATCTGAGCAGCCAGACTGTCCATGGCATCTGTTCCAAAGGAATGGGGAAATGCCGTTAACAGCCTTTTGCATCGTTGAGGACAATTCTTACTACTGGTTACATGTCAGATCCACCCATTTCAAGAGTAGTATAGGCATCCGGACATCAAACTCTGACTAAGCAAGTTTCTAAGGGATTCCTGTAATCTCAATGGAGCTGATTCCTTCACCAGGAAGTCTTTTTAGAGACAGAAAGGGCCTGATTTAGATGCAGAGCCCACTGATCAATAGTAGGGTAGTTTTACTGCACACATATATGGGTTTGGTAGCTGTAGACCCAATGAATACTGGGGTCTTTTAATAAAGTAACAAGACCCGGTTTGATGGCAGATCAGTAAGGTGATGGTGGTAATGACCAGGGCAGGAGATCCACCTCACAAGGGCCTCAACACTATAGGGGTGAAAATAACCAGTGGTCTGGTTATTTACAGGCAATTCAAGCCTGATGCTAACAGAACCCCAACCTCAGCCATCTCCCACTATTCCTAAAATGGAAACAAACCATTAATTTCCTCCCATTAACACTTAAGTATTGGTATAAAAATTAATTACTGCCTTTGCTGCCGTGTCTGCAAGTCAAACAACCAGAGTGAATGCCAAAGGAAGACAAAGTGAGCTGGGTTAGGACCAGAAACCCTACAGAACAAAAGCCTCTGGGTCTCTTGAGGATTCCAGAATCAGAGATTCCAGGCTCTACATCCAGTCTCCCTTTCAGGGGTTTCTGGTTTCCAGCTGATGTTTGGGGAGGAGACAGAGTGATGATGACATCTCATCAGATAGGGAAAAAATAAGTTTGACAAGCAAAACTATAGAACAAAAGCGAACTGTTGAGTGTGGAGCTTGGAGTGAATGACCCACTAAGGCCCTTTCTAGCCCTGTCATTATGAGACTCTAGGATCAATGGACATTCCAGGGTTTTAAGTGTGTTCTCTCTTTTTCGGCTCTGCAGTGTCCAGGTTACAGCCAAGTATTCTAGCAAAGAATTTCCACTTGTATGCTGAGAAAGGTGAATTTGACAAGTAAAATGACAGAATTCTCTGAGGTGCCAATGGGGGGGGCTCGTTGGGTCATCTCAGCAGTTCCCATGCATTTAATGACTTTCTCTATGCTGATGCTGCTCAGGTTGACCTTTCCTGCCTCAGACTCTGCTGACTCCCAACCTTGCCTGACAACTGCCTTTCATTCCTCTCAAAATGGACATCTTGGACACATCTTAAGCTCAACACATCCTAGACAAAGCTGGTGATCATTCCTAACCCTTCCTACTTTCTGTCCAGAGCAAAAACATCTTCTCAGTCCCTCAGGATCCCAACTAGGGCACTATTCAAACTGCTGCAGTAGCTTGTGGAGTGTACCTTTCACAACATCTCTAGAACATACTCCCTTCTCTCCTCTGTTACTGCCACCAGCCTGGCACAGAGTCTCATGCCCTCATACCTGGACAATTGTAATAGCCTGGAATGACCGCCATTCCTTGCTTCTTTTAAGTCCCAGTAAAAATCCCACCTTCTACAGGAAGCCTTCCTTAACCCCTCTTAATTCTTTTCCTCTTTTGCTATGGTGGTTCAGCTGTTAAAGTCATGCCTGATTTTCCATGGCCCCATCTGGAGTTTTCTTGGCAAAGACACTAAAATGGTTTGCCATTTTCTTCTCCAGTTCATCAAAAAGAAGAGAAAACTGAGACTTACTCAGAGTCACATAGCTAGGAAGTGTCTAAGGCCAGATCTGAACTTAGGTCTTCCTGACTCCAGGCCTACTACCCTGTGCATTGTACCACCTTTCAATTATTTTCTGTTTGATCTTGTACATCACTTGCTTTGTATGTATTTGTTTGGATGTTTTGTACCTCATTAGATTGTAAGCTCTATGAGGGTGAGGACTATCTTTTGTTCCATTTTGTATCCCCAGAAGGAAATCTTCCAGGTCACATGACAAGAGGAGGCTGTCCCCCAGGAGCTCAAAGATACTTCCATGGTCCATCTCTAAGAAGATAAAGGAAAGAGATTTTCTTGCTACAATCACGGGTGTGTGTATGTGTGTGTGTGTGTGTGTGTGTGTGTGTGTGTGTTTCTCTCTCAGTCATTGCTGGCAAGATTCTTGTGAGGGTCTTCCTTATGTGGCTGATCCTTTGTCTGCAAGATGGTCATCTGTCTAAGAGCCAGTGTGGCTTCAGAAAGGTCCAAGAAACATTCAATATTGTGTTTCTGCCCAACAACTCCAGGAGAAACCCCAGGAGCAGAACAGGTCTGTACACAATTGTGAGGGTTTATGGAAAACTATGTCAAAATTTCGTTGCCTGGAGAAGTTTGTCAGTCTTGTACAACATGCTTGCCCAGGTTTGGGGTGATGGATGATGCTCTCGTGTCTTCTCAGTCACCAATGGAGTGAAATAAGGCTATGTGCTTGCTTCCATGCTTTTTGGCATGATGTTTTCAGCAATAGGCACCTCTGAGGACAAAAGTGGCATCAACATCAGCTGTTGCATTAATGGCACATTATTTAGCTTGAAAAGGCTACAAGCCAAGACAAGCCAAAGTGGAGGGAGAATGAGTGCGTGACTTTTTGCTTGCAGGTGATTATACACTCAATGCAGCTTCTGAAACTGAATTGCAGCCAAGTACTGATCAGTTTTCTGCTGCCTGTGCTTATTTTAGCCTCATAATTAACATTAAGAAAACCAGCCAGCACCACACCAGCCATACATGGAACCACTGGTTACAGCCAATGGAGAAGATTTGAATCCTGTGGATAAGGTCATTTACCTCGATAGTAAGCTTTCCAGGGATGTACACATTGGTAATGAGGTTGACATATGAGTTGCCAGAGCTAGCTCAATGAGGTTCCAAAGGAAAGAGTGGGAGAGGAGAGGTATTAGATTGACTACCAAACTGATGGTCTATAGAGCCCTTGTTCTGACCTCATTGTTGTATGCTTGTGAAACCTGAATAGTTTGTAAGTGCAACACCAGGAAATGGAACTGATTCCATCTGAATTATCTTAGGAAGATGTTGAAGATCTGGCAGGATAAGACACCAGACACTAAGGTCCTTTCTGAAATTGCCAACCATTTAAACTTCTGAAAAGAGTGAAACTCCAATGGACTGGCCATGTTATTTGAGTGCCAAATGTATGCTTACCTAAAAGACCATTTTGTGGAGAACTCACGCAAGGCAAACACTCACATGGAGTTAAGCAGAAACTATACAAACTCTCAAGGTCTCTCTGAAGAGCTTTGGGAAACCCTGGCACAGGACCACCCAGCATGGCATGCCCTCATCAAAGAAGTCATTGTGCTCTATGCATGAAGCAGAACTGCAGTAGTTCAAAAGAAACACGAACTGCACAAATTGAAAGAGATATTGCCACCCAAATATTCACATGGACTATTTGTGCCAAGATGTGGGAGAACCTTCTGAGCATGTATCGGTCTGATCAGCCACAGCTGGATGGACACACTGTACCTTGACTGTGACATAATGGTGTTATTGGGTCCTCTTTGAGCACAAGGGACAAAAACCAACCAACCCCCAGAACTTATCACAGTGCCTGGCACGTAGGAGATACCGAATAAACGTTTATTGATTGATTGAATGAATGGAAAAATCATCTATTAAGTATGTACTATGTGCCCAGATAGAGTGATGGGTCTGAAGTCAGGAAGAACTGAGTTCAAATAACTCTTCAGAAGACACTTACTAGCTGTGTGATCCCGGGCAAGTTACTTAACCTTTGTTTGTCTTAATTCATTGGAGAAGGAAATGGAAAACCACAACTGTATCTTTGCCAAGGAAAACCTAAGGACAGTATTGGTGTGCTATGACCTATGGGGTCACAAAAAATTGGACATGACTGAACATCAAATGTGGGTATAAGTCTCCAAGCAGTTTTAACATTCTAATGTTCTAAGATTGTATGATATTCTAGACATCAAAGTGTATTTTCTCTTTCTTGACTTGGCAGTTTCCAGATACTGATGGGGCAAGAAAATACACCATTGTGAATAAATCAGATAAAGAAGTCAGGCTATAGTTCTGAAGCATGGCCTGTTACTTCACAAATTGACCCATAGACAGATATCTGCTACTGAAGAAAATATACCACACAAGCTTCAGTATAGGCTATTAAAGAACAACGATGGAAATTTAAAAATATGTATATAAGACACAGGATAGCAGTGTAAGTGTGTTTAATAGAACCAGAGTTCTGTCATTTCTCCCTAAGACAAATCATAAAAATCATTCCTTCCTTATCTTTGCCTCTCAATTCTGATTCCTGTTATGATCTTATATATTACTACCTGCAGATTAAATATGAAAACAATATATTGAAACTTCAGCAAATGAGTCACAGGGTCCCCATTTAAAAAAATAAATTTTCTGCATTAGAAAAAAATAGTCACAAGTTTATATCGAAAGGTAAGGAGCCCCCAAAGTGTTCCTACAACCTTGTCCTTCAGTCCCAGTTCTTTAGGCCATTTCACCAACACACAGTGGATTATTCCATTTCATGAAAATATGGAAACATGCAATTATCTCCCTGCCTTTGTGAACTGCAAATGGTGCCTGGTCAAACAGGCCGATGAGAGGGGATGGGGCAGCAATCTTGCCCTAGAGGTCTTGTGGGAGGCATGTGTTAGTCTGTTGATAAAGTTATAAAGCTCTGAGATGAGGGGTCCCTACAAAGATGAAGGGCTTCCCAGAGCTAGGAAGGGAAAGATGGACCTTTTTCCTTGGCTTTTGCTGCACAACTGGGTTTGGGTGTGGGTCTTCTGTCCACTTTATTCCTGTCCCCAAATGACTAGGTTCATAAGGAGAGAGTTTCAAAGACTTTCTGTTGAATTTCCCCATGACAGATCAATTTGTGCTCTGTGATTTTGTTTGGAGCCATTTTGTATAATACCTTTGTGAGTTAACTTGGAACAACAAGCCTGGGCTTCTCCTGTGGTGGACAGCATCACTTCCCACAGCTGGCCACGCTTTTCCCAGAGCATGGGAGGGCTTTCACCCTCCCATTACTTAAGGATTAGTGATGAAGTCTGTTGGACCAATTCTCCAAGTTCTTCCCATTTTTCACAGCCACTGTCTTTGAAAGTCACTCAGGTAAGGAGCTGACGTGACAAACAAGGCCCAGCCAGGAGCTGACTGCCTTTAAAGTCACCTTCTGCCCAGACATTCTCTTATTCTAAGATTGTATCATTTCCCAGACTCATAAAATCATGTCCTTTTTCTTGATCTGGCAACTTTCACACAGTTGCTGGATAAGAAAGCCTTCTATGTGCTTGCCCATGTGGGCCAGGGGGTATGGACTGCTGCAACCCAAAGTTGTGCATCAGTTCAACAAAAGTGCTGCTCTTGCTAAAGAGTGATTGGGTAGATGGTCATTTTCAATAATGGTTTCCTACTTCACACCATCAAAGAATTACGAGATGAAAACAGCTGGGCAAATGGAGAGTATTAGATGCAAAAGGAAAGATGTAAAGCAGAGGATTTTGTGTCCTCAACACTTCTTTACCAAATTGACCCCATGTGGGCAAATTCTTACCAACCCTCAAAACTGGGTCTGTTTTTAATCCTTTCCTGAAATTTCTAGCAGTCATGAAGAATTCCAAAATAGTCTGATTTGTCCAAGCTTACTATCAGAACTTCAGTGCTAAGATAGAATATGATTCCTCAACCAGAATGAGAAATATCTAATCAGCTCCTTACCATGGCCACCTAAAATCAGAGCTTGCTGAGATCGACCCTTCCCAAAGAAGACCATGTTCCTGAACTCTGATCATCAGGTTATTCAGTGATGGAAGTCTGCAAATTTTCAAACCCTATTTTTTTCCCCAAAGGGAAAGCAGGTCTCTTTTCCTCTACTGCTCATAAAGTAGGCTTGGCTTGGTTCCCTCTGCCACCTTCCATGCCACAAAACTACCAAGGAACTTTCAAGCTCTCATGCTCCCACAACCCACCTCCACCCCTCAGAAAAGTCTGTTATTTATTTGGGGATATGGATTGTTTATTTTTGATAGCTCCTTTATAGCTCCATCTATTTCCTTTTCTGAGATTGGGTCAAGGAGGATCTCTAATTGGTCTTCTGATAGCTTGAGTATTTCCTTGAAAATGTTCCTCTGTTTGTGTTCTCAATTTTGTTATCATATAGCTAACTGTACCTCATTTGTTCTACTTAAAAAAAATTTTTTTTCTGGTTTTGCTGTGATTTTACCTTCTTACTCCTTTGCCATTTTATTGATCCGATTTTTGGCTCTTTTCTTTTTAGTCAGATTAGCTAGGGGTTTATCGGTTTGATTATCTTTTCAAAGAACCAGCTTTTCATTTTATTTATCATGTCTCTGTTTCCCTTAGGAATTTGGATTCTAAGGCATTTGGAACATACAGGTTTCTGATTGATATTGGCTAGTGTCTCCAGTTTCTTTCAGCACAATGCCCTTTCCTTATTTACCCCTTTTTCTTTTTGGAATGTTTATTGTTGCTTTGTCTGACAGCACAATGAAAACTTCTGCTTTTTTGGATACTCTCAATGGAGATTAAAGCATTTTTCTTTTCCTATCCGCATCCCCTCATTTTTATTCTATGTAGGTTTTTGGTTTTTAAAGGTGTTTCTTTTAAGCAACAGATTGTAAGCTTTTGTTTTCGCATCCATTCGTTCATTTTTTATTGAATTATTTAAATCCATTCACAATTAAAGTTACAAGAATTAGGTTTATATTTTCCTCCATCTATATCTAAAATTTTAAAGAAACCATTTTTTCCCTTTTCTGCTGTAAACACAGTCGTTTGCCCCTTCTGTTACTTTACTTTGAATCTTTTTAAAGCTGGCCTTGTTCTCACTGGCTCTCTTTACCTCCCCCATCCTTTCTTCCCTTTTGGTACCTCTTTCCTTTTAGGATTTACTTTATGAATTCCTCTCTCCTACTTTCACTGGGGAATGTAGTTCTTCTCCATCTTTTATCCTGTTCATTAGCAAAGATGCTTCCACCTTTCTCTCTTCCTTCAGCACATCTTGTTCACAAGCTTAAAATTTCATTTTTGTGCCCCTTCCCAAAAGGATTTTTTCACTCTTTATTATCCATCTTCTCTTTCAGTTTCTTCTAGAATCTCATTCTCTGATTCACTACCCCATGATTCCTGTCTTGTGTGCTTTACCTATTTTTCCATTTGTGCCTCCCCCTCAGGACCAGATCAATGACTGCAAATATCAGAAAGGACACTCCCCTAAGTCCCTCCCCCACCACAGGTCCATACCCTCTCTTGTTGACTTCTTCCCCTCATTTGTCTGGATATGTTCTATGTCCATGCTCTCCTACTCTTCCAGGTGCTAATCACCCCCAAAGGTTCCAACTCCCTCCTCCCAGGACAATAGGTTTCTCAGGACCACAATCCCCATAGCCTCATCCAATTTTAGGTCCTCATCTCCCTTTACCCATAGGAGCTTTCTGTCCAGAATGCCCCCTGTCCACTTGACCAATGTTACCTCTGCCAGATTTCTGCCATCACCACTGTCTCTCTGCACTTTTAGAAAGAAGTCTCTTTTCTGCTCCCTCTGTTGCCATTCCTGACCTTGTCTGTTGGATTTGTTCACTCCTCTGGCATTTCTGGTGTTTGAGAAGCAAAGAATCTCATTTCTGCTTTTCTTTCTAAACATGCTTCAAATCCTTCTTTCTTATTGAACATGGGTCTTTTGTCCCATGTGGCTAAGCTCAGACTTGCAGGATGCTTCCCCCTGGGATGCAGAAAGGTGTTTTCCTCTGCATGTGAAGGTCTTTCTCCTGATGGCTGCAGAATGTGTGCTTTCTGAATTTGTTCAGTTGAACCACTCTGTGTTTCGGAGTTTGTAGTCGGGTTTGGTTCTGAAGGTGATCTGGGAATTCTTTGAAGTTTCATGTCTGAGGTTGAGAAATTCTCTGAAGCTCTCTCTATAGCCATATTTCCCTGGTTATGACATTATGTTTCTGTCCTGTTATATTCTGGAAAATCCACCATCCTGTCTTTGAGATCTATATCTTTTACCTTAATGTTCTTGGCCTTTGCTTCTCTTCTGCTGGCTTGTCCTTCCCTACTGTGGATTCACTTTCTCCATCAATGGTTCTCTCTTGTTTCTTTGGAGACTTACCATGGCAGATTCAAGTGTTTCTGGTCTGCTCGTCATTACGTTTGCTTTGGAGGACATCGATTTTGCTCTCACAATTCTCCTTGCTCGTTTAAACTACTCAAGAGCTGTGCACTCCTTAAATTCCCCAGAATTCTCTATCTCAAGAGCTCAGTCTGCAGTATTTGTTCATTGATCCCTGAACTCTTTTACTAGATCTGGAGGTCACATTTCCTTCTGTTGTTATTGGTTTTCCTACTGATTGATATTTTTATGTTCTGGGTTTTTGGTATTCTTTCTTCCTAGTACTTTCTTTATTCCATTCAATCTTCATTCCCCACCCATTTTTCTTGACTCTTACTTCTGACTTTTTCCCCCTTTGATTGTAATTTCCTTGGGGGCTGGATGTCAAAGCTTCTTCCCATCCTGGACAATTCACAGTTCACTAGACTCTCCCCCAATTGACTTTTGGGTGGTCAGAACTGGCCCCAGCTGGGTGCTGGGTTCTTCCTTCAGGCTTTCTGATGTGATTCCCAGCACCCCTCCCCCGCCCATGGACAGTGTCCTGCCCTGGTGACTTGTCCTGCTCCCTGGATTCCTCAGCTCTCTGGCCCAACGTTGGCAGCCTTGAGGCTACAGGTCAGAGCATTGCAGCATTGGTGCTTCTGGGATACAGCCTCTTTTGCTCCTGAAGGGCTGTAACCAAGCTGGACAGCATGGCCTTAGTATTTCCATGGCACCAGAAAGACAGAAGGGGAAGCTGCAGGGGTGGTTCTGATGTAAGCCTGTGTTGTGTCCTTGGGTCTCCTGGTGTAGGAGGTGGGAAAGGGGTGCTGAGTGAGCTCGAGGTCAGTGTCCATGATTTTTTCCCCTTTTTTTGGATTCTGAGTTTCCTAGATCATGGTAACAGCTGGGGTTGCTTTATCTTTGGTGCATAATTTCTGTTTTGGAGAAGTGTTGCTTATGTGGCCTAGAAGGCTCTAAACATAGAACTATAGATCTAGGCTGGAAGGAGCCTCTCTCAATCTGGGGATTCAGTAAGGGCTGAGGACCTCCTGGACCATCCATAAGTTGACTTTATGGAAAGCAGAGACTGGTTTTCTCAGGGCGCTGTTTTAACAGGAACACTGACCCCACCTTCAGGGTTAATGTGGTAAAGTCCAATGTCCTGTTTCTCCCATCTCAACTCTCCCCCTGCCAGCCTCCCCTTTTAAATAGAAATAATAATTATGGTGATTTGGGGAATAAAAGTTGTTTTCTTGTCAGTTTGTCAGTCACCAACAAAATAAAGTTTTGGTTTTGATTTTGGTTTTTCATTAAGAGAAGTGTAACATCTCCCTTGATATTGATTTTGTCAATTAATTGAATGTGTTGCTTTTTTTTTCTTTAGAGGTGACTAGGTCACACAGTGGCTGGAGCACTGAGCCTGGATGCAGGAAGACGAGTTCAAATTGGCCTCAGACACTTTCTAAATGTGAGATCCTGGGCAAGTCATTTTACCTCTATTTGCCTCCATTTCCTCAACTATAAAATGAAGACTATATTAGCATAATAATTATTATCTAGATAATGTTAATAACCTTGTAGGGCTCTTATGAAGGTGACTTGAGATAACATTTGTACAGGCACTGAGCACAGAGAGTGCGTGGTACACAGTAGTTACTCTATAAATGCTTTTTCCCTTCCCTTTTCAGCAGAAGCATTCTTCCCTTTAGACATCATCTGAATGTGAATAGATGAGGGTAGACTTACTTTCTTCTCTCAGCAATTAGTCTTTACAATAAATCATTCCTGAATTTCCACATCCCTTTTTTTCCAGCATCAGTCACTGGGGGCCCTCTGTCTTGGAACACTTTCCTGATGTCCATCTTGAATTCTCAGAAAATGACCCTTAGGAAGTTTCCTTTTCTCCATTAGGGCTGAGGACCACCTGGACCATCCGTATGTTACGAAGGTCTTTGGAGTCTCCAACTGGAAGACACAAGAGAAGAGAAATAGCCTCTTTAAAGGTGCAAATGCCTCCTCCCAGACATGGAAATGGGAAAAAAAAAGTCATCATGGACATTTTACCAATGGATCTCTCAGAGTGGCAACAGTCTTGTAAAAATTGTGACCAGACACCGCCCCCTGCTGGGGGTGTCCTCACTTGGGAGCAAGAGGACAAGCATCTTTAGAGTCTGCTCACCTCTTTAAACAAGAAACACCCTTTTTAGCCTTGACAAACATAGCACCTTAAGGTTTACATGTTACACATTTCCATGACCTCACTGGATCCTCGCAACA
Source organism: Notamacropus eugenii (assembly GCF_028372415.1). Lineage (NCBI taxonomy): Eukaryota > Metazoa > Chordata > Mammalia > Diprotodontia > Macropodidae > Notamacropus > Notamacropus eugenii. The sequence goes on from NW_027325156.1 coordinate 126,529, forward strand.
ACCCTGCCAAGCAGGCGTTATTATGTGGAGGACAGCAGTGAAGTGACTTGCCCAGGGTCACCTCACTAGGAAGCGTCTTAGGCAGGATTTAAACTCAGGTCTTTCTGACTCCAGGCCAGCTCTTTCTCCATGGCATCCCCAGCTTCCTGAGATGGTGTGAGGAAGAAGAAGATGCAGATGATGAACAGCCAGAGTGCTTGTCCCCAGAAAAGGGCCAAGATCTCACCCCAAAATGCCCCAGTCCAGTGAACCTGTGTTTACGTCGGCGTGGGGAGGTCTGTTTATTTCCTGATATTCCAGGTAAGGAGGCTCTGAGGAGCAGAGGTGGCTCTTAGAGGTGCTGCCATCCTTACAGTCACCAGAGAACTGTCCCCAAGTTCAGGGAGCTGGAGGCAGGGCCTGTCTATTTAGGCTGTTGCCAGAAAAATGGCCAAGGGGTGATCAAGGAGACCACACAACACCAATTACTGATGTGCAGCGAGGGAGGCGGTATAGGAAGCTGCAGCTCATTCTGTGAAAATTTGGACATATATTTGCTGTGTGCTTGTTTGTACAGGCTAAAATGTGGGATATGAGAACACCACTGAAGTGAATTATGTGCATTGTGTCACCATCTAGGCTTCGGGCTGAGTAAGAATTGTTTGCTGGAAGTGATGGAATTCTGGGCTTCAAGGGGCATCACAATGCACACAGCACTAGGCCTGGAGTCTGAAAGACCTGAGTTCAAATCTAGTCTCAGACACTATTTACTAGCTGTGTGACCCTGGGCAAGTGCGTTCACCTGTTTGCCTTAGTTTCCTCCTCTGTACAACGGAGACCATAATAGCATGTCCCTCCCAGGGTGGCTGTGAGGATCAAATGACACAAGAAATGTAGAGCCTTTAGCCCAGTGCTTGGCACATAGAAGGTGCTTAACACGTTAGCCGTTATTTTGTTGTTTACTGCAGACTGGGATGAGATTCTCTTTGACACTTGGAGGGCCTATACAGCAAATGTCATCACAGTCATTTGTGGGTCTCCAACCCCTGGGACAGAGCAGGAGAATACACTGGAAGATGTGGCTGGGGTAGAGGGGATCAAGGTCAGCGTCATGGTCTCTGACCAGCTCAGTAGTTGGCATTTTCACTTTATGTCTTCCCCATTTTCTTCTTATGACAAACATCCGTGCAGTCGAGCTTTTCCAGATACAAAGAATTACACAAAAGAAAGCCCTATATGGCACCATGAATCCTATTATACGTAGATTTAAGAGAGACAGAGGGAAGCTGGATATGGCTGATCCAACCTATGCTTTCACATGGAATGTACACTTACATGTAACCATATATATAAATAAACATATTTACGTAGATGTGAATATATGTTTGTATACATGTATGCATGTGTGCACAGTCATGCATTCATGTATTTGTGTGTGTGCTGGTGAAAGTTGGTTGGTATAGAGAGTGGCCTGTCCCTATGTGTCCCATCAATACTGGTGATGGGTGTGGGTATAGGGGAATTCCTTCCCCAGTAATCCTCCTCTACTCTTTACTTAGAGAGAAGGCAGTGTCTGGGAGGGCCTAGGTGTGTATTCATAATGGATTCAAAAGAGGAGCAGCTCAGCCCCTTGGTGATGCTCCTCCTTTCCTTAGTCACAGGCTGCCTTGAAAAATTCCCTGTGCTTCTCCTAGGGGCTGGAGGTCATTACTCTCCCAGGGCTTTCCACCTCTCCTGCACAACATATGATCTAACTAAGGAATATTTTTGGAGACAGACTTCAAAGTGTTTATAATTCAGGTGAGATGGAGGATAAGGGGGGAATACAAGATCACTTGAGATGTGATGTGTCTTCTGCTTTTTCTACCCACCTTTGCCCAAATCTTTTTTGATGCAGCTAATAGAAAGTACGCAACCAGGATAAATTGTGTCTTTGTAGGGCAGAACAGACAGCAGAGGTCACAGTCTATTATTGGTTCTAGATGGATAGATGGGTGGATGGATGGATGGATGGGTGGCCTACCTCCTCTCTTGCTCTCTTCCTTTTGCCTCTATCCATGCCTGGAAGGCAGAGAGAGGAGGGAGAAGGACATCATGTTGCTGCTGCCTTTACAAGGAGGAAGACCAGATGCCTTGGAGGTACCTAGAGAGCCCACAAGATGACAAGAATTATAAGGGAAAAGACAATCCAACCAACCAACCAATCATCCAACTATCCATTCATCTGCGCATCCATCCACCCATCATTCCATCTTTTCAATTATCATCTATCCCTTTTGGTCATCACTTGTCCACCTATCCTCACTTATCCTCAGCTTTGGAGGCCTGGTCTGTGCTGGGGAAGAGCTAAGATAAACCTGAGGATGTAAACAGACCAAAGAAATCAGTGTATCCTCAAATTTAGACCTATTCTTCTCCAAGAATTAATCCTTGGATGCTTCCACTCATGTGCGGAAGGAAGAGGGCCATGGGAGCAGCAGCACCACCAGGCTTGCCTTCCCAGGGGGCAAGGCCAGACTCTATGTCAGGAGCCAGAGAGGGTGGGAGGGGGCTGCTTATGGTCCATAGGAACCAGGCTGGAGGCTGACTGCCAGGCTGCTGCTCCCTTCCCCAGGGAGGAGCAAGAGAAGAGGAGCCAGGCCACCCACTCATCCTCTCCTGCCTTCTCCCATGTCTGGAAGGAAAAGAGCTAAGAGAAGCTAGGCCATCAGACTGCTGCTTCTGCTTTCCCAGGAGTACCTCGGGGCAGGGGAGGAGCAGGAGAGGCCCCAGGCTTAGGCTGCCTCCTCCTGAGATAAATCCATAGGATGGGCAGAGCAGGGAAGGTTTGGGCTAAAAAAATCACTTTTGTGATGAAACTTTAAAAACAGGTGTGATGGGTTGGGCTGGGGGGAGGAGATGGTGCTCAGCCAATAACGCAGCCCCAGGTTAGAATCAGGTCCCTGGGAGATGCCTTAGCTGAGCTTCCCAAGTGGAAGTTCCTCTCCATTATAGATTTGCTCATTGATTCTCTCCGTGTTTTTGATTAGCTTTTTCTTTAAATACTTACCTGCTAAGCCAGCCAGTACATGTAGAATGAGTTCATATCACTTCATAGTCATATATATATATGTTTACATACACACACATACACATACACACACATATAGATATGATTATACCTTTAAATCTTCCTTCTGATCTCTTCTTGTGACCAGGTCTACTTTTACTCTTGGCTTGTCTGTCATGATTTATACACTCACTTTTTGCATTCCCCTGAGGCATGAGAAATTCCCACCTAGGTATCAATGAGCTTGTGGGTGCTCTGAGCAAGGATTCTCTGAGGGGGCTGGACCCGACTTGACGTCTCATGGATTCTGAAATGTGCCATGCTCTAGACAGCTGGAATGAGCCAGCAAAGGCAGAAGTCATTTGGTTGTTATTCCAGTCTACTTCCAGTACTGGCTCTTCAGTACCCAGGTGGGTTTAGGTGTCCCAACACACCTTTGCTCACAGAGCATGGGCTTCAGACTTTTTACTGGAACCTCCATTGGTCTTTGCAGGCCTCAGATGCATGGTGGAGATGACAGCCCTTCCTTGTGGGTCTTCCTGAGTCCTGTCCTGTTGAGTTCCCTATTACATCACTTCTGAAATGGATTTGGGGGTGCTCGGCTCCTCTTCTACCTTTGATGTAAAACAAAGGCTCCCAGTGGGTGAGATGTGTCACCTGGAAACAGAAGATCCCTGGGCAGATGGATTCCCTCTAGGTGATTCCATCGAAGAGTGGAAATGGGTTTGTTGGCATCAATTTGGTACCTTTGGATGGAGAGACTCACAGGACACAGCAGAAGGTCTCAGAGATGCTTTGTCCAGTAAAAAGTTCAGAGATTCAGTTAGGAAAAGAATTCTGAGAAGATCCGAGTTCAGCCTGGAACCTCTAGCCTTCTTGGGCAAGTGAGTCCAAGGAGAATGAAATTTTCCTGATATGTGATTAGCCATGAAAGTCAGCGTGGAAGCCTGGCAGAGGAGAGAGAGGAAGCTTGACTGGGGAGACTGGCGACAGTTTCACATTGGTTATGTGAGGTGGCATGCTGCGGAGACTGAAAGCCCTTCCCCTTTGCTGGGCTCACAGAACCAACTTCCATCTGTGGGGGCTGAGATGCAGGTTTCTCTTGAGTAAGGAGATCTGGAGCTTGGAGACAAAAGGTCCTATTTAGAGTTGGTTTGCAGAGTAGGCCAGAAGGGAAAGAGTTTCTCCTTGGTGGGGGACCCAGTGCATAACATGGGTGACTGAGATTTGAGGAGAGATCTGCCACCTCAGTTACAGCTGTAGTGGAAGGATTGTTCAGGACATCAGGTAACCTTGTGAAACCCTGGGTTGAGGAACAGCTACATTGGAGAAGAACACCTGGGGAAGGCAGTGGAGACCAGAATGGACAATTGGCTGTAGACAATCATGCTTGGCTGGCAGGAGGTAGGCTGGCAGAGAAGACATTGCTCCAACTCCATCTGCCCCAAAGATTCTACAATAAATGTGCTGCTTTACCCCAACAAAGTCCTGAAGTTTGCTTGTGGATGTGGCCATCAGAATGAAGGCTTCAGCTTGGGAATTATTGGGAAGTGGTTCTTTCTTCTGTTTTCTTGGTTTCTACAAAATGGAAGTACCCACATAAGCAAACACAAAATTCAATTGTGTTCAGTCATTCTCTGTCAGTCACACTAAACAAATTCACACCCTCAGAATGAGTGCTAGAGCAGAACTGACCATGGTCCTTTCTTACCGCTGGTGTCTCAGCCACTTGGTTTCACATGAGCAGGTCCTCTGCTCAGAATCTTCATGAATGTTCACTCTTCCACTGCTTTGGTGATCTGTGTGTGAGAAAGTGTGCTGAGACTTATGAGGGGTGGTTAATGGGATGACTTCATCTTGCTATTTCATTAAAATGGCTTTGTGTTGATCTAAGCATGATTAGCTGTGGTTTGGCCTAAGCCATGGGTAGAGGCTGAGGACCTATGGTTTGAAGAGAATTCTGAGATGCCCTGTGCTTGAGCTCTGAGGTAGTCTGCTGAAGACCAGGGAGGGTGTGTGTGGATGCCATGACCTACAGATGCCTTTGGTTTAACCTCTATATATGTGCATTCATACACACACACACACACACACACACATCTCCATGCCATTCCCATCCTTTCTCTCACACCTCTAGTGTCCAGAGTGTTCAGCACCTAAATCAGGGCTCTCCAAAGGGAGACAGATGTGCAATCCCTTAAGGAAGACAATGTCTAAACCTGTAAAAATATTTTACTGAAAAACATCAAAAGAAAATGAAGCTTCCCTATTATGAGACTATGGATTCACACAGTTCAGTGAGTCAGCATCCCCACACATCTGGTATTTATGAAAGTGGGAGAAGTGGACTATTGTACATTGTAATTTCTTGGTAACTCACTGCAGGATTAAGCATGCTCACAAACCAGGTCCAGTCTGGTCTGTGGATAGGAAGCCTTTAGGCAATACCACTGCCCTTCTTATCTGGACAATCAGACATTCTAGGTGGTTCAGGTCTGTTAGTCCAATATCCTGGGCCTCTCAAGTAGTCAGAGAGAGGAGACTGTTCCTAAGAGACCCCTGAGATAGACTCAGCCTTTTCCCCCACCCTCAGCACCATCTTTTATCTCATCCCTCCCCAATTCTTTATCTCTGGGGTAATTTCCAGGGTGGGAGTTGGCATTTCAGAATGCACTCAGTCAGGCCTGAGGTGAGAATATTCTGAATTGGACTGGTTTGCACAGGTAACAACAACCCCTGAGTAGAGGCACACTGAGTGCTTTGGCCCAGAAGTGTAGGCACAAGGTGAATTTGTAGCACATAGTGATAAGTTTCTTATTTGTAACAGCTGAAGTAAGGTAAACTGAGACACAAAATTCCAAGCATGATCAATTAATTAGTAAAGCATGAATTCTGCAGTAAATTGAATCTCAGCCTCCACAGAAAAACTAAGGCCCTGAATGAGGACAGTTTTTATTAATAGGTTTTGGGGGAGTACAGAAAAACAATAGGGCAGGAGATGTCATAGCACTGAGGACAACATGACTGGTTAAACCAGCTGAGGAGTGGGGAATAGTATGATTGTTTGGAAGTTTGGTAATAAGAGGCCCATAAGAACCCCCTGCCTTTCTTCCCATGACCAAGAGATGTTCCTTGTTTGAGTCTACATTCCAGACAGCGACCCAGACTTCTTTGGAGAACAAACCAGACATCCTCAAAGGACAGCTCTCTGGTGTCCACCCGAATCTCCCAAGGACAGCAGAATCCCTTGAGACAACAATGGCATAGTGATTACCCGGAGAACAGGATTTCATAACTTAACCCATCACAGGTCAGCTGAATGAAAGTCAGAGACAGAGAAGCATGATGTGAGCAGTTACAGGACACGATTGTCAATAGTGTCAATAAGAAAATGATAGAGGATCCACAGAAATCTTCTCCCATTGGAAGAGAGAAGGGGAAGCTCGAGACAGTCACAGATGTAAGTGGAGCCTTCCTCCTTTGAAGGGGTGAGATTGGGAGTGAGACAGAGCAGAGGAATAGTCATGAACCCTGGTGGACAGAAAACAGGAAAGTTCTGTGTGTGGAGCAGAGTTCAGACTGTGGTGTGGTTTGCTTATTTGTCCCTGTTGGCTCTCTGTCTCTCTCTGATGCACGCGCATAGAAACACACACACACACACACACACACACTCACACAGAGCACTGTCCTTTACAACCCAAGTGGCATCCCATCATTTCTTTGTGTTTATTGTTCCTGATCTTCCCAATATATGACTGGAGATTAGGGATGGACATAAAAAAAGAAAATATGTCCAAGGGCTAAGAAGCACCCCCCTCCCACAATACACCTGGTGACCTTGGCTGACAGCTGACAGACAGTCTTGTCATGTACAATATTTGTTGGGAGACATGACTCCTGATGTGTGGAAAGAATGGTGCAAGAAGAGGTGAGGCGAGGTAGGTTTTGTATGGCGAAGTGCAGGGGCTGCCCAGCTCCCCACCACCTATTTGGGGAAGAGCTGACACATTCCCATTTCCCTGACTTTCTTGGGCATGTGCCCTGAGAGATGGCTCAGTGTGGACTCTCTGGAAGAATCAGGGTGTTATGGCCTAAATTAATCTGTGGTGATGTCCTCAGTGACTGAATTTTTCCCAGTTATTCTTGATTTCCTTTCATATAATAAGATCTTGACGGGGACAGAGAATTCAACTGTTAGATTAAGTTAACTGGGGCTGGGCCAGAACTACTTCTCTTCTCCCCACTGTGGAAGGGGGCTTTTATCCTGAATCATAAAAAGATTCCTAGCCCTAGATGTCAAATATTTGATGGATAATACATAGGTATAGTCCCAGACTGATACCCTTGGCAAGAAGTAAAAAGCTACTACCTCTTCTTACTACCCAATAAACAGTAGAGATGTCAAGTCTCTACTGAAATGAGATCTCCAGATGTATTCATAGATCCATTTATCAAGCTAACTACCTAGTCTTTGATGTTCAGTCTTTACTGCAGGTGGGAATTTGTCTGGTAGAATAATTTTATAAGATTTCTTCATTGTTTATCAAGAATTTCATACACACACATAATATACTCATACATATGTAAAATACACGAACATATATAACACATACATGAATATATCCACATGCACATATAGCACACACATAATATACATATATGTATTATAATGCATAATGCATACATATATGTGATATACACATACCTATACGCATATATACATATACACATACATATGTGTATAGTGAGCCATTTTGAGTGCCCCTTCACCTGAGAAAGACCTAAAACCTGGATTGGCTAGTCAGGGGAAAGACATTTTTGGTCCACTCTGAGCTTAACATTCCATCATGCCTTATGTGCTCTGGCATAACAGACATACTTTGCTCTGTTCTCTGTTCTCTGAATGAACTCAAAGTGCCTCTTCCTGTGTCACCAACTCCAAGTCTGGCTGAAACTGTTCAGGATCAATCTTCTGTTTATGATTGTCCAGGACAGGGCACCAGGAACTGGACACTGTCTTGAATAATGGGACTTCTCATCTCAACACTTAGATGCTTCTTTTATCTTTTTGCATTTACAATCTATCCTATTAGGAAATTCCTTTCTCATGTTATGGTTGACACATATAGAGATTATAATTTTGGATGACACAGGCATCCTGAGTTGGGATTGCTGTAAGTATATAAAAGGTCTCCTTTAGCTTGTTAACTTCTGAGTCAGAATTATTTTCTGACTCTCATGCAATGCATGATTCTCTGGCTTAATGAGAACAAATAAGCATGTTATAGAGCATGTACAGCCTGATTTTGTTTGTTCCTTGGTGAAATTTTTGGTAAGGTGAATCCCATTCTGTTTGATCTTAGGACAAAACTTCAATTAAGGGGTAGCCTGCTATTCAACCATATACCAAAGGTTTGGTCCAAAGAATCAAACAGAATCAGTTTTATACACACGCACACACACACACACAATAATAATTAAAACATTGGGATTTTAATCATGATTCTGAAGACTCACTGGATCCTACCTCTGAAGTTTCCATTTTCTTTTTCTAAAACCTGGTGTTCAGGAGTGATTTTAATTTTAATCAGCCTGAGCTCCTCCCTTTCCCTCCGCTCCCCTTTATCTCTCCCTTCTCCCTCTCCTCTTTCTGCTACTCTCCCTTCTTCTCTCTATCTTTCTCTCTCTTCTCTCTCTCCCCTCTTTGTGTCTACCTCTTCCTTTTTCTTAGTAATTTACAGATTTTATTACAATCATTCCCTATTTAATCCACTATTTAAACAATTTGTCCATCCTCATACTCCATCCTGCCCATACTCCATGGAGAAAAAAAGAATAAAATAATTGGTTGGATGTTGTCCGTCTTTCTTGAAGAGGACCAAAATGACATCCCTGTATTAGAGTCAAGTTACAGTGCATCCAACTGTGGCTGATCTGACCAATATGAGCTCAGAATGCTCTACCACAGGTCGGGCAGGAATAGTCCATGTGAACATTTGGGGTGATTCTCTAAATTTGCACCTGTGTTTCTTTTCAACTACTTCAATTCTGCTTTGCTCATAGAGCATGGCCCCTTCCTGGATGAGGGCACTCTATGCTGGGCAGTCCTGTGCCAGTGTCTTCCATGTCACAAAATCAATTCCAAAGTTTGTAGGAGAGACCTTGAGAGTGTCCTTGAATGGCTTCTTCTGACCACCATGTGAACACTTGCCTTGTGGGAATTCTCTATAAAACAGTTCTTTTGGCAAGTGTGTGTTTTGCATTCAAACAATGTGTCCAGCCCATTGGAGTTGCGCTCTCTGAAGCATAATTTGTATGCGTGACAGTTCAGCTTGAGCATGGACTTTCAGTGTCTGATACCTTATCCTGCCAGGTGATCCTCAGAATCTTCCTAGGACAATTCAAATGGAAGTGATTCCTCAACAAGCGAAATATTCACATTCAACAAAAGTTGTGGCCCTAATGCAAAATGACTACCAGAAGAATGTCAACAGACATTTGAGATCCAAAAATGACAGAGGGGGAGGTGGTGTCACAGGTTGATTGAAGCATGGGGCATCTCCACTAAGTGTTTACAAGATGGTCACCTGCTCCTGCTGAACAAGAGAGAATCGCCCACAGGCACAAAAAGAAGTTGGGAGATTTTCCATATTGTTGAGTCATCTCCACCACACTGGGCTTGGTCACCATGACAAGTGAAAACAAAGGTTGGGGGGGTCTCTAGATAACTTTGAGGTACCACATTACACCTATCAGATTGGCTAACATGACAAAACAGGAAGATGACAAGTGTTGGAGAAGATTTGGGAGAGTTGGAACACTAATTCATTGCTGGTGGAGCTGTGAGCTGATCCAACCATTCTGGAGAGCAATTTGGAACCATGCCCAAAGGGCTACAAAAATTGATTCTTTGATCCATCAATATCACTTCTAGGATTGTATCCCCAAGAGATCATAAAAACTGGAAAGGGTCCCACATATACAAAAATATTTATGGCAACTCTTTTTGTGGTGGTCAAAAACTGAAATCAAGGGGATGCCCATCAGTTGGGGAATGGCTGAACAAGCTGTAGTATGTGAATATAATGGAATACCATTGTGCTCTAAGAAATGATGAACAGGAAGACTTCCAAGATTCCTGGAAAGACTTATATGAATTGATGCTGAGTGAAAGGAGCAGAACCAGGAGAACTTTGTACACAGCAACAACTGCAGTGTGCAAGGAATTTTTCTGGTAGACTTAGTCCTTCATAGCAATGGAAGGACCTAAAAAATTCCCAATGGACTTTTTTTAAAATTTCATTTTATTATTATTATTTTTTAATGTTTAACAATCACTGCCATAAAATTAAGATTTTATCCCCCCCACACCTACCCCCCACTACCCCCCTCCCTCCCCACAACCGCATACAATTATGTATAGGTTCTACATATACTTTCCTATTGAGTACGTTTTTACTATAGTCATGCTATGTAGTTGAACTAAAATAAATGGAAGAGATCGTATAACAAATCAAAACATGATACACAAAAACACACACACACAAACATGATCTGCTACATTCTGCGAATGACTTCCATATTTCTTTCTCTGAGTGTGGAAGGCATTTTGCCTTAGAAAACCACCACCCAATGGACTTTTGAGGCAAAATGCCTTCTACATCCAGAGAAAGTACTATGGAATTGCATCACAGAATGAAGCAGATTATTTTCTTTTCTATTAAGTTTTGTATTGTTTTATGGTTTCTCTCATTCCTTTTAATTCTTCTATTCAACATGTCTACTGTGAAAATGTATTTAATAGAAACCTTAACCCTAAATGTGTAGAGCCTATATAAGGTTGCATGCAGTCTCAAGGAGGGAGTGGGGAGGGAGGGGGTAAAGAGAGGGAGGAAGGGGAAAATATCTAAATATATGGAAGTGATTGTAGAACACTGAAAACAAATAAAATAATAATAAAAAAGGAAAAAAAGAATGACCATAGCTAGTGAGTGTCAAGTGTCCGAGGTGAGATGTGAACTTAGGTCCTCCTGACTCCTGCACTGGTGCTTTATTCACTGCACCACCTTGCTGTGGCCAGTGCAGTACAGCAGGTCTGGGGTGGTTACGGGCTCACAGAGCAAGGATGAAAAGACAGGCAGGACACAGCAGTCTGAAAAAGCTGAGTTTATTCTGGACATACTGAGCCAATAAATTAGGGGGTTGGGGTGCTTAAATTGTAAAAAACCATAGGGTTAGCAACTGAGGCATGAAACAGAACAGATTGTGATAAGTAGAAAGGGAGCCCTCAAGGCCTCTTTATCAGAATGTTATCCTGTATAGCAGGAGCCCTGATTCCTGGAACTTCAACACCCGAATTCAAGGACGTGCACCTGAGAATAATATATCACTTAACTTCCCAAGTCAGTCCATTGGAGGAGGGGAACTCTTGATAAGGGGCTCTTTCAAACCCTTCAAGGTTCTCTACACCACCTAACTGCATTAAAAAGTCATTATTTATGTAATCAAGGAGTATATGCTGTGGACAAAGGAAAACAATCCTAAAGCAAAGGCATAAACTGTTTTGGCCATGACAGCCTCATATCCAGAGTGACCTCAAGCCCTCAATGTAATAACATATAAGCCTCCTTCATTTGTTGGGAATCTTCTTATACCACTAGATAATCTTCTATCTGAAGAGGAGGGAAATTGAGAGAAGTAATGGAGAAATTTGTTTCCATATATTCAGAATAACAATAAGCAGAATGGGAGACATAAAGAAAGAATTATATCTCACACAGAAGATAACAGGCAGAATCAGATATAACTGGCTTTATCTTGTTTTGAGGTTAAAAGTCAACTAAGTAGAGTAAAAGTTAAGTCTTGGTTGGAATGTTCATGAATAATAAGCTGTGAATATTAATTTCTCCTCCCCAAAGGCTAAAGATTCATTTGAATGATCATACAGTGCAAGTCGTGAGAGGGGTGACCTATCAAGGAGAACTGTGTAACAGGCATATCAGAGAGTGATACACCCTGTATTACCCAGCTTTAGGGAGACAGGGGAAGGACTTTGCAGTCAGGCAAAGGTATTTATGGTTTGATTATGTTTCTATGGGGTGTGTCTATTTTACAAGACACTCACCACTCCAGTTGCAAAGTGGTAAAATGGCAGCATTTTCCCCAGAAATCTTAATTCTGTCTTTTGATTTGTCCAGACCAGCATTTAACCTGATGTACCCTGTATATATGAAATACAAAAGGTGGACATAGATATCCTCATTGTACTCTGTGCCCAATCTTAATCAGTACAATTCCACCTTGGAGAAAAATTCTTTCCACTTTTATCACATTCATAATATTTCTTTTTAATTTTGCTTAACCATATTTTTTTAAATCTATATAATTTATTTATTTTTAGTTTTTAACATTCACTTTCATAAGATTTTCAGTTTTGAATCTTCTCCCCCACACTTTCCTCTCCCCTCCCCAAGACAGCATGCAATCTGATATAGGCTCTACTTATACGCTCATATGAAATATATTTTCACATTATTCACAATGTAAAGAAGAACTACTAATGGGAGGAACCATGAGAAAGAAGAAACAAAAAACAACAAAAGAAAAGGAAAGCAAATATTCTACTTTCCTCTGCATTCAGAATCCAAAGTTCTTTCCTGGATGTGGATAGAATTTTTCATCCTGAGTCTCTTGGAGTTTTCTTAGATCCTTGCATTGCTGAGAAGAGCTAAGTCTTTCAAGGTCAGTTATCACACAATGTGGCTATTACCGTGTATAATATTCTTCTGGTTTTGCTCACCTCACTCAGTAGCAGTTCATACAAGACTTTCCAGATTTTCTAGAAGTCCATCTGTGCATTATTTCTTATAGCACTATAGTATTCCATTATACTCATATGCCACAACTTGTGCAGCCATTCCCCAATTTATGGACATCCCTTCAATTTCCAATTTTTTGCCACCAGAAAAAGATCTGTTATAAGTTGTTTTGTACATGTGGGTCCTTTTCCAACTTTTATGATCTCTTTAGGATACAGACATAGAAGGGGTGTTGCTGGGCCAAAGGATATGCACAATTTTATGGCCATTAGAACATAGATCCAAATTGCTCTCCAGAATGGTTGAATCAGTTCACTCTTGACCAACAATAACTTAGTGTTCCAATTTCCCCACATCTTCTCCAACATTTATCATTTTCCTGTTTTGTCACATTAGTCAGTCTGATAAATGCTATGTGGTACCTCAGAGACATTTTGATTTGCATATATCTAATTAATATTGATTTAGAGCATTTTTATATGACTGTACATAGCTTTAATTTCTTTCTCTGAAAACTGCCTGTTCACCTCTATTGATGATTTATCAATTAGGGAAAGACTTGTATTATTGTAAATTTGACTCAGTTTTCTACATATTTTAGAAATGAGGAATTTATCAGAAACACTGATTGTAAAAATTGTTTCTCAACTTTCTGCTCTTCTAATCTTGGTTGCATTGGCTTTGTTTGTGCTCAAACTTTTCAACTTAATGTGATCAAAATCATCCATTTTGCATTTCATAATGTTTTCTATCTCTTGTTTGGTCATAAATTCTTCCCATCTCTATAGATCTGACAGATTAACTATTCCTTGCTCTCCTTTTTGCTTGTAGTATCCGTCTTTAAGTCTAAATCATGTACCCATTTTGATTTTATCTTGATATAGGGTGTAAAATGTTAGTCAATGCCTAGTTTCTGCCATACTCTTTTTCCAGTTTTCCCAGCAGATTTTGGTAAATGGTCAGTTTTTTTTTTTAACGAGAAGCTAGGGACTTTGAACATATTAAATGGAAGATTACTATAGTTATTGACTGCTGTGTCTTGCATACCTAACATATTCCGCTGATCTGTCACTCTATTTCTTAGCAAGTACCAAATAGTTTTGATGATTACTGCTTTGTAATACAGTTTAAGATCTGGTACAGCTAGATCACCTTCCCTCTCATTTCTTTTAATTAATTCCCTTGAACTTCTGGACCTTTTGTTCTTTCAAGTGAAGTTGTTATTTGTTCCAGCTATACCAAATAACATTTTGATAATTTAATTGATAGAGCACTGAATAAGTAATTTAATTTAGGTAGAATTGTCATTTTTATTTTATTAGCTCAGTCTATCCATGAGCAACTGATATTTTCCCAATTATTTAGATCTGACTTTATTTGTATGAAAAGTGTTTTCTAATTGTGTTCATACACTTACTGGGTTTGTTGGAATTTCTCTATGCCTTGCTGTTAGGCTTTGTTTTATATCCTGAAACTTTGTGCACACTTTGTGCTCACTTTGCTTTACATCATTTCAAAGGTGTTTATTATTTCAAGTAATTTATTATTTTTTGAAGTAATTTTTTACTTGACTATCTAGGATTTTCTGAGTATATTATCTGCAAAGAGTGATAGCTTTGTTTGTCTTTTCTAATTTCTCCAGTTTATTTTTCTTCTCTCATTGCTAAAGCTAACATTTCTAGTATCATAGTAAATAATAGTGGTGATAATGGACATCCTTGTTTCTCCCCTGATCTTATGGGAAATGCTTCTAGCCTATCTACATATAATGCTTTATGATAGTTTTAGAATTTAGCTTCCTCTCATTTTAAGGAAGACTCCATTTATTCCTATACTCTCTAGTGTTTTTAAAAGGAATGGGTATTGTATTTTGTCAAATATTTTTCTGCATCTATTTTTTTCACGTGATCAATGTATTTGCTTTCTTTGACTATACATTTGTCACATAAGAAGGCTTACATTTGGTGGACAAAGAAAATTAGTAGGTAGTGATAGATGTTTTTAAACAGGATTATCAATGATGCTATTTAGTGTATGAAAATCATAAAGACCGAAAAAGACAGAAAGTACACAAAATTTTCTTGGTATCTTATTAAATTTAATATGTACTTAACAAAAAAGGCAGCATGATAGAAATCTAGTTGATTATGTAATCTTCTGTTCTTATTTGTATATTGAAATGTTTGCTGAAAATTATTTAATTCATATTTTTTTAAAGGAGAAAATTTAAAGAAATAAGCATGGTCATGCTTCGTTTGCCTTAAGGAATGAGGATAATCTAATAAGGATAATGAGGATAATCTCAATTCCAAAACAGCTCATTCCAAGTTTGTAAAACTCCAGTTGGGAGGAAGACTTTCTTTACATTACATCTAAATTTTTCTCTTTGTTATTTTTCTGCATCTATTGAGATAATACTATGATTTCTGTTAATTCTGTTGTTGATATGGACATTCATAAGGTTTTTCTCCAGTGTGTATTCTCTGATATACATTAAGAAGGGATCTGAGTGTGAAACTGCTTCTGCACTGATCACACTTATGACTTTCTTTCCAGTGCAGATTCTCTGATGTTCAGCAAGACTCACTCTGCTCCTGAAAGTCTTTCCACACTGATTCCCACACTGTAATTACATTACAGATTTCCCTACAGTGTGGATTCTTCAATAGAGTAAGACTGCCCCTATGTATAAAAATTTTTCCACTTTGATTACATTCCTAAGGTTTCTCTCTCATGAGTATTCTTTTAGGTAAAGCAAGAATACCCCTCTTTAGGAAAGATTTTCAACCCTGATTACATTCATAGGATTTTTCTATGATGTGGATCCCCTGGAGTTCCCTCTGAAAGCCTTTCCACACTCATTCCTTTCATAAGGTTTGTGCTAGTATTAATTTTCTGATGGTTAGTAAAATTGGATCTGCCTCTGAAAGTTTTCCAGACTGATTACATCTATAGGAGATTTTTCCATTATGACTTCTCTCATGGTTAGAAAGAATAGAGCTGCCTCTGAAAGCCTTTGCATACTGATTGCATTTGGAAGGTTTCTGCCCAGTGCGGATTCGCCGCTAATGTTTGG
Source organism: Notamacropus eugenii (assembly GCF_028372415.1). Lineage (NCBI taxonomy): Eukaryota > Metazoa > Chordata > Mammalia > Diprotodontia > Macropodidae > Notamacropus > Notamacropus eugenii. The sequence goes on from NW_027325156.1 coordinate 142,451, forward strand.
CAAGAGTGGACCTCTCTCTAAAAGCCTTTCCATACTGATTGCATTCATAAAGTTTCTCCCCACTGTGGATTCTCTGATGTTCAGCAACATTGGAGTTGCTTCTGAAATTCTTTCCACACTGATTACATTCATAAGTTTTCTCTCCAGTATGGATTCCCTGACGAAGAGCACAGATTTTTCTCCAAGTGAAGTCGCAGTGAACCTCATCTGTGAATCTTTGCTCCTAAATTTCTTCCACAGAAAGGCTCAGGTCTGCAGTAGTATTATTCACTTCAACTCTGATCTATCTATCTATCAATCATCTGTCTATCTATTTATCTATCATCTATCTATCTATCATACACACACATATCATTATTTCCCCTTTCATCTATTGGCAGAAGATAAACTTCATTCTCTTTCCCCAGGGAAAGAGAAAAGTCTTCAAACTTCAAAAGTCTTAAATGGGCAGAACCCATTATTTTAAAATGCCATTAGCTCATATCTGAAGGATGATTTATTTTACAAAGAGCTTCACACAGAATTATATTGGATCCTCACAAAGCACCTGTGATGCAGGCAGAGCATTCTTGGCAGATTCACTAATCAGACTATGAGTTCAGAATGGCTGAGTGACTTGATCCAAATCCCAGCAACTGAGACAAGAACTCAATCCTGTTACTGAGTATGCTCTGTCTACAATACTAGTCACATTTGTTTTCACTTTCAATCCTTCCTTCCTGGATGTGATGACATTTGGTGCATATATACTTAATATTCTAATTGTTACATGATCTCTTTAATGCAATGGTCAGCATAAATGCTTTAGGGGTTCATGCATTGAGAACATCATGTTCTGACTGCTTCTGACTACTCCATTTCTCAACTTGACAACAAATTATTTTCAAACTTGCAGGAAGGTTTGTCATTCATTTGAAAATGGTTACAGGCATGCACAGACTCCTCTTTGACTGTCATTGCACCAGAATAGAATTCTCATTGCTGTGTTGTCATTGTAATCATATCTCATCAAAGGTGTAATTAAACCTGATGTTACTAAGGTTTGTACTAAATATTAAACACAATGTTACTCAGGTTTGCATTCTTGCAGCAGAGATAACAGGCTCTTTGAACCCATGATTGCTATGCCTGACTGGGCCCAGGGCTTACAGCAAGTCTTTCTCGTAAATTGTCAAAGCCATGTTCTGGCTTCAGTCATTTTTCTCTCTATTGCCTCTTTCACCTCTAATTTTGTTAGATTCCAACTATGATGGAACCTGACCAGACCCAACATTGAAGATCACAGAGGCTTCTTTCTATTTTTCTGACAAGTCTTATACCTTGGGACACCTTCAAGTCTCTACCTCCTAGTTCCCTAAAAGGAAGTGGTCATCACCTACTTGAACCTGGTCAGTGATTCTCCAAGAACGGGGAAGAGATTGAGCGATGGAGATCAGAAAATTGACTTGGGTGATGATTTACGCAAAGTTTAGCCTTGGATTACTTCCAAATAAGGCAGCATTCTTCACTCCTACTTTTGCTGCTGGATGAGAGTGAGAAAATTATGAAACCAGGCTGTTGGGGCCCACTACAAATTTAGGTTGCACAATCTTAGCTGGACCCTCATTGTGGGCCAAAGGCAATCCTTTGACATCTTCCTAAATGACTCCTCATGACAGACAACACAGCAGTTTTTCCAATTCTTTTTCTTCATCCCCAACCTTCCCTTAGGGCTTATTCTATGTACCCCCACCCCCCACCTATTCACACCTTTTTATTTAAGAACTTGGCCTTTTATTTCATTGAAAAACAGAACATTTATGAAGAGCTATCTCATTGTCCTTATCTCACATTAATCAAATACCTTCTTGTCCCTTTTGACCCCAGTATCGATGAAAAGGTCATTCTTTTGCTTCCTAAAGCAAATCTCTGCATATGTACAAATAATATCATTCCGTCTCTCATCTACCTTGAGATATTCTTCCTGTAGTATCTCCATGTTTTCCCTAATTTTCACTCTCTTCCACACTAAGGACCCATTTCCTGTTGTCACAAATAAAATAATTTCTCTCAAAACACCCTCAATGATCCATACATCCCCCTGAGATATTGTCCAATATCTTTCCTGTTTTTCCAGATGAAATAGTTAGAGATGGCCATTTACAATTGTTGTCTCCTACTCCTTTCCTTTTATTCTCAGAAACTCTCTGCAGTCTTGCTCCCAACATTTTATTCAACTGAAACTTCATTCTTTAAATTGCCAAAATTCTATAGCCATTTCCTGACCTCCATTTCTCTTGACTTCTCTGCAGGCTTTGACACTGTCACTGATCCCTTTTTCTTGATACTCTCCTCTCGAAGTTTTATTGACACTACTCTGTCCTGGTCCTCCTTTTACCTCATGTAAAATGAAACCTATTCTCTTTCCCCCAACCCTCCCATCTGCTTACATTCCTAATGTTATCTGAGTCAACTTCAATAGTCCAGGCTCAGAGATGAAGTGTCATGCTCTTCTCATTGACTCTCACATTCTCCTTCTTGTCCACCATACACAATTGGCTGCAAAGTGCT